>NW_027617130.1:0-145000 GCF_964187855.1 Myxine glutinosa
GAAAAACCACTTTTCGCACTTGTGTTGGTGCAGGAAACCACTTTTGCACTTGTATTAGTGTGGAAAAACCACTTTTCACACTTGTGTTATTGTTGAAAAACCACTTTTTGCACTTGTGTTAGTGTTGAAAAACCACTTTTTGCACTTGTGTTGGTGCAGGAAACCACTTTTGCACTTGTATTAGTGTGGAAAAACCACTTTTCACACTTGTGTTATTGTTGAAAAACCACTTTTTGCACTTGTGTTAGTGTTGAAAAACCACTTTTTGCACTTGTGTTGGTGCAGGAAACCACTTTTGCACTTGTATTAGTGTGGAAAAAACACTTTTTGCACTTGTGATAGTGTTGAAAAACCACTTTTCGCACTTGTGTTAGTGTTGAAAAACCACTTTTCGCACTTGTGTTAGTGTTGAAAAACTACTTTTCGCACTTGTGTTAGTGTTGAAAAACCACTTTTCGCACTTGTGTTGGTGCAGGAAACCACTTTTGCACTTGTATTAGTGTGGAAAAACCACTTTTCACACTTGTGTTAGTGTTGAAAAACCACTTTTCGCACTTGTGTTGGTGCAGGAAACCACTTTTGCACTTGTATTAGTGTGGAAAAACCACTTTTCGCACTTGTGTTAGTGTTGAAAGACCACTTTTCGCACTTGTGTGAGTGTTGAAAAACCACTTTTCGCACTTGTGTTGGTGCAGGAAACCACTTTTGCACTTGTATTAGTGTGGAAAAACACTTTTTGCACTTGTGATAGTGTTGAAAAACCACTTTTCGCACTTGTGATGGTGCAGGAAACCACTTTTGCACTTGTATTAGTGTGGAAAAAACACCTTTCGCACTTGTGTTAGTGTTGAAAAACCACTTTTTGCACTTGTGTTAGTGTTGAAAAACCACTTTTTGCCCTTGTGTTGGTGCAGGAAACCACTTTTGCACTTGTATTAGTGTGGAAAAAACACTTTTTGCACTTGTGATAGTGTTGAAAAACCACTTTTCGCACTTGTGTTAGTGTTGAAAAACCACTTTTCGCACTTGTGTTAGTGTTGAAAAACTACTTTTCGCACTTGTGTTAGTGTTGAAAAACCACTTTTCGCACTTGTGTTGGTGCAGGAAACCACTTTTGCACTTGTATTAGTGTGGAAAAACCACTTTTCACAGTTGTGTTAGTGTTGAAAAACCACTTTTCGCACTTGTGTTGGTGCAGGAAACCACTTTTGCACTTGTATTAGTGTGGAAAAACCACTTTTCGCACTTGTGTTAGTGTTGAAAGACCACTTTTCGCACTTGTGTTAGTGTTGAAAAACCACTTTTCGCACTTGTGTTGGTGCAGGAAACCACTTTTGCACTTGTATTAGTGTGGAAAAAGCACTTTTCGCACTTGTGTTAGTGTTGAAAAACCACTTTTCGCACTTGTGATGGTGCAGGAAACCACTTTTGCACTTGTATTAGTGTGGAAAAAACACCTTTCGCACTTGTGTTAGTGTTGAAACACCACTTTTCGCACTTGTGTTAGTGTTGAAAAACCACTTTTCGCACTTGTGTTGGTGCAGGAAACCACTTTTGCACTTGTATTAGTGTGGAAAAAACACTTTTTGCACTTGTGATAGTGTTGAAAAACCACTTTTCGCACTTGTGTTGGTGCAGGAAACCACTTTTGCACTTGTATTAGTGTGGAAAAACCACTTTTCACACTTGTGTTATTGTTGAAAAACCACTTTTTGCACTTGTGTTAGTGTTGAAAAACCACTTTTTGCACTTGTGTTGGTGCAGGAAACCACTTTTGCACTTGTATTAGTGTGGAAAAAACACTTTTTGCACTTGTGATAGTGTTGAAAAACCACTTTTCGCACTTGTGTTAGTGTTGAAAAACCACTTTTCGCACTTGTGTTAGTGTTGAAAAACTACTTTTCGCACTTGTGTTAGTGTTGAAAAACCACTTTTCGCACTTGTGTTGGTGCAGGAAACCACTTTTGCACTTGTATTAGTGTGGAAAAACCACTTTTCACACTTGTGTTAGTGTTGAAAAACCACTTTTCGCACTTGTGTTGGTGCAGGAAACCACTTTTGCACTTGTATTAGTGTGGAAAAACCACTTTTCGCACTTGTGTTAGTGTTGAAAGACCACTTTTCGCACTTGTGTTAGTGTTGAAAAACCACTTTTCGCACTTGTGTTGGTGCAGGAAACCACTTTTGCACTTGTATTAGTGTGGAAAAACACTTTTTGCACTTGTATTAGTGTGGAAAAACCACTTTTCGCACTTGTGTTAGTGTTGAAAAACCACTTTTCACACTTGTGTTAGTGTTGAAAAACCACTTTTCGCACTTGTGTTAGTGTTGAAAAACCACTTTTCGCACTTGTGTTGGTGCAGGAAACCACTTTTGCACTTGTATTAGTGTGGAAAAAACACTTTTTGCACTTGTGATAGTGTTGAAAAACCACTTTTCGCACTTGTGTTAGTGTTGAAAAAGCACTTTTCGCACTTGTGTTAGTGTTGAAAAACCACTTTTCACACTTGTGTTGGTGCAGGAAACCACTTTTTGCACTTGTGTTAGTGTTGAAAAACCACTTTTCGCACTTGTGATGGTGCAGGAAACCACTTTTGCACTTGTATTAGTGTGGAAAAAACACTTTTTGCACTTGTGTTAGTGTTGAAAAACCACTTTTCACACTTGTGTTAGTGTTGAAAAACCACTTTTCGCACTTGTATTAGTGTTGAAAAACCACTTTTCGCACTTGTGTTGGTGCAGGAAACCACTTTTGCACTTGTATTAGTGTGGAAAAAACACTTTTTGCACTTGTGATAGTGTTGAAAAACCACTTTTCGCACTTGTGTTAGTGTTGAAAAAGCACTTTTCGCACTTGTGTTAGTGTTGAAAAACCACTTTTCGCACTTGTGTTAGTGTTGAAAAAGCACTTTTCGCACTTGTGTTAGTGTTGAAAAACCACTTTTCGCACTTGTGATGGTGCAGGAAACCACTTTTGCACTTGTATTAGTGTGGAAAAAACACCTTTCGCACTTGTGTTAGTGTTGAAAAACCACTTTTCGCACTTGTGTTAGTGTTGAAAAACCACTTTTCGCACTTGTGTTGGTGCAGGAAACCACTTTTGCACTTGTATTAGTGTGGAAAAAACACTTTTTGCACTTGTGATAGTGTTGAAAAACCACTTTTAGCACTTGTGTTAGTGTTGAAAAACCACTTTTCGCACTTGTGTTGGTGCAGGAAACCACATTTGCACTTGTATTAGTGTGGAAAAACACTTTTTGCACTTGTGATAGTGTTGAAAAACCACTTTTCGCACTTGTGTTAGTGTTGAAAAACCACTTTTCACACTTGTGTTAGTGTTGAAAAACCACTTTTCGCACTTGTGTTAGTGTTGAAAAACCACTTTTCGCACTTGTGTTGGTGCAGGAAACCACTTTTGCACTTGTATTAGTGTGGAAAAAACACTTTTTGCACTTGTGATAGTGTTGAAAAACCACTTTTCGCACTTGTGTTAGTGTTGAAAAAGCACTTTTCGCACTTGTGTTAGTGTTGAAAAACCACTTTTCGCACTTGTGTTAGTGTTGAAAAAGCACTTTTCGCACTTGTGTTAGTGTTGAAAAACCACTTTTCGCACTTGTGATGGTGCAGGAAACCACTTTTGCACTTGTATTAGTGTGGAAAAAACACCTTTCGCACTTGTGTTAGTGTTGAAAAACCACTTTTCGCACTTGTGTTAGTGTTGAAAAACCACTTTTCGCACTTGTGTTGGTGCAGGAAACCACTTTTGCACTTGTATTAGTGTGGAAAAAACACTTTTTGCACTTGTGATAGTGTTGAAAAACCACTTTTCGCACTTGTGTTGGTGCAGGAAACCACTTTTGCACTTGTATTAGTGTGGAAAAACCACTTTTCACACTTGTGTTATTGTTGAAAAACCACTTTTTGCACTTGTGTTAGTGTTGAAAAACCACTTTTTGCACTTGTGTTGGTGCAGGAAACCACTTTTGCACTTGTATTAGTGTGGAAAAACCACTTTTCACACTTGTGTTATTGTTGAAAAACCACTTTTTGCACTTGTGTTAGTGTTGAAAAACCACTTTTTGCACTTGTGTTGGTGCAGGAAACCACTTTTGCACTTGTATTAGTGTGGAAAAAACACTTTTTGCACTTGTGATAGTGTTGAAAAACCACTTTTCGCACTTGTGTTAGTGTTGAAAAACCACTTTTCGCACTTGTGTTAGTGTTGAAAAACTACTTTTCGCACTTGTGTTAGTGTTGAAAAACCACTTTTCGCACTTGTGTTGGTGCAGGAAACCACTTTTGCACTTGTATTAGTGTGGAAAAACCACTTTTCACACTTGTGTTAGTGTTGAAAAACCACTTTTCGCACTTGTGTTGGTGCAGGAAACCACTTTTGCACTTGTATTAGTGTGGAAAAACCACTTTTCGCACTTGTGTTAGTGTTGAAAGACCACTTTTCGCACTTGTGTGAGTGTTGAAAAACCATTTTCGCACTTGTGTTGGTGCAGGAAACCACTTTTGCACTTGTATTAGTGTGGAAAAACACTTTTTGCACTTGTGATAGTGTTGAAAAACCACTTTTCGCACTTGTGATGGTGCAGGAAACCACTTTTGCACTTGTATTAGTGTGGAAAAAACACCTTTCGCACTTGTGTTAGTGTTGAAAAACCACTTTTTGCACTTGTGTTAGTGTTGAAAAACCACTTTTTGCCCTTGTGTTTGTGCAGGAAACCACTTTTGCACTTGTATTAGTGTGGAAAAAACACTTTTTGCACTTGTGATAGTGTTGAAAAACCACTTTTCGCACTTGTGTTAGTGTTGAAAAACCACTTTTCGCACTTGTGTTAGTGTTGAAAAACTACTTTTCGCACTTGTGTTAGTGTTGAAAAACCACTTTTCGCACTTGTGTTGGTGCAGGAAACCACTTTTGCACTTGTATTAGTGTGGAAAAACCACTTTTCACAGTTGTGTTAGTGTTGAAAAACCACTTTTCGCACTTGTGTTGGTGCAGGAAACCACTTTTGCACTTGTATTAGTGTGGAAAAACCACTTTTCGCACTTGTGTTAGTGTTGAAAGACCACTTTTCGCACTTGTGTTAGTGTTGAAAAACCACTTTTCGCACTTGTGTTGGTGCAGGAAACCACTTTTGCACTTGTATTAGTGTGGAAAAAGCACTTTTCGCACTTGTGTTAGTGTTGAAAAACCACTTTTCGCACTTGTGATGGTGCAGGAAACCACTTTTGCACTTGTATTAGTGTGGAAAAAACACCTTTCGCACTTGTGTTAGTGTTGAAACACCACTTTTCGCACTTGTGTTAGTGTTGAAAAACCACTTTTCGCACTTGTGTTGGTGCAGGAAACCACTTTTGCACTTGTATTAGTGTGGAAAAAACACTTTTTGCACTTGTGATAGTGTTGAAAAACCACTTTTCGCACTTGTGTTGGTGCAGGAAACCACTTTTGCACTTGTATTAGTGTGGAAAAACCACTTTTCACACTTGTGTTATTGTTGAAAAACCACTTTTTGCACTTGTGTTAGTGTTGAAAAACCACTTTTTGCACTTGTGTTGGTGCAGGAAACCACTTTTGCACTTGTATTAGTGTGGAAAAAACACTTTTTGCACTTGTGATAGTGTTGAAAAACCACTTTTCGCACTTGTGTTAGTGTTGAAAAACCACTTTTCGCACTTGTGTTAGTGTTGAAAAACTACTTTTCGCACTTGTGTTAGTGTTGAAAAACCACTTTTCGCACTTGTGTTGGTGCAGGAAACCACTTTTGCACTTGTATTAGTGTGGAAAAACCACTTTTCACACTTGTGTTAGTGTTGAAAAACCACTTTTCGCACTTGTGTTGGTGCAGGAAACCACTTTTGCACTTGTATTAGTGTGGAAAAACCACTTTTCGCACTTGTGTTAGTGTTGAAAGACCACTTTTCGCACTTGTGTTAGTGTTGAAAAACCACTTTTCGCACTTGTGTTGGTGCAGGAAACCACTTTTGCACTTGTATTAGTGTGGAAAAACACTTTTTGCACTTGTATTAGTGTGGAAAAACCACTTTTCGCACTTGTGTTAGTGTTGAAAAACCACTTTTCACACTTGTGTTAGTGTTGAAAAACCACTTTTCGCACTTGTGTTAGTGTTGAAAAACCACTTTTCGCACTTGTGTTGGTGCAGGAAACCACTTTTGCACTTGTATTAGTGTGGAAAAAACACTTTTTGCACTTGTGATAGTGTTGAAAAACCACTTTTCGCACTTGTGTTAGTGTTGAAAAAGCACTTTTCGCACTTGTGTTAGTGTTGAAAAACCACTTTTCACACTTGTGTTGGTGCAGGAAACCACTTTTTGCACTTGTGTTAGTGTTGAAAAACCACTTTTCGCACTTGTGATGGTGCAGGAAACCACTTTTGCACTTGTATTAGTGTGGAAAAAACACTTTTTGCACTTGTGTTAGTGTTGAAAAACCACTTTTCACACTTGTGTTAGTGTTGAAAAACCACTTTTCGCACTTGTGTTAGTGTTGAAAAACCACTTTTCGCACTTGTGTTGGTGCAGGAAACCACTTTTGCACTTGTATTAGTGTGGAAAAAACACTTTTTGCACTTGTGATAGTGTTGAAAAACCACTTTTCGCACTTGTGTTAGTGTTGAAAAAGCACTTTTCGCACTTGTGTTAGTGTTGAAAAACCACTTTTCGCACTTGTGTTAGTGTTGAAAAAGCACTTTTCGCACTTGTGTTAGTGTTGAAAAACCACTTTTCGCACTTGTGATGGTGCAGGAAACCACTTTTGCACTTGTATTAGTGTGGAAAAAACACCTTTCGCACTTGTGTTAGTGTTGAAAAACCACTTTTCGCACTTGTGTTAGTGTTGAAAAACCACTTTTCGCACTTGTGTTGGTGCAGGAAACCACTTTTGCACTTGTATTAGTGTGGAAAAAACACTTTTTGCACTTGTGATAGTGTTGAAAAACCACTTTTCGCACTTGTGTTGGTGCAGGAAACCACTTTTGCACTTGTATTAGTGTGGAAAAACCACTTTTCACACTTGTGTTATTGTTGAAAAACCACTTTTTGCACTTGTGTTAGTGTTGAAAAACCACTTTTTGCACTTGTGTTGGTGCAGGAAACCACTTTTGCACTTGTATTAGTGTGGAAAAACCACTTTTCACACTTGTGTTATTGTTGAAAAACCACTTTTTGCACTTGTGTTAGTGTTGAAAAACCACTTTTTGCACTTGTGTTGGTGCAGGAAACCACTTTTGCACTTGTATTAGTGTGGAAAAAACACTTTTTGCACTTGTGATAGTGTTGAAAAACCACTTTTCGCACTTGTGTTAGTGTTGAAAAACCACTTTTCGCACTTGTGTTAGTGTTGAAAAACTACTTTTCGCACTTGTGTTAGTGTTGAAAAACCACTTTTCGCACTTGTGTTGGTGCAGGAAACCACTTTTGCACTTGTATTAGTGTGGAAAAACCACTTTTCACACTTGTGTTAGTGTTGAAAAACCACTTTTCGCACTTGTGTTGGTGCAGGAAACCACTTTTGCACTTGTATTAGTGTGGAAAAACCACTTTTCGCACTTGTGTTAGTGTTGAAAGACCACTTTTCGCACTTGTGTTAGTGTTGAAAAACCACTTTTCGCACTTGTGTTGGTGCAGGAAACCACTTTTGCACTTGTATTAGTGTGGAAAAACACTTTTTGCACTTGTGATAGTGTTGAAAAACCACTTTTCGCACTTGTGATGGTGCAGGAAACCACTTTTGCACTTGTATTAGTGTGGAAAAAACACCTTTCGCACCTGTGTTAGTGTTGAAAAACCACTTTTTGCACTTGTGTTAGTGTTGAAAAACCACTTTTTGCCCTTGTGTTGGTGCAGGAAACCACTTTTGCACTTGTATTAGTGTGGAAAAAACACTTTTTGCACTTGTGATAGTGTTGAAAAACCACTTTTCGCACTTGTGTTAGTGTTGAAAAACCACTTTTCGCACTTGTGTTAGTGTTGAAAAACTACTTTTCGCACTTGTGTTAGTGTTGAAAAACCACTTTTCGCACTTGTGTTGGTGCAGGAAACCACTTTTGCACTTGTATTAGTGTGGAAAAACCACTTTTCACACTTGTGTTAGTGTTGAAAAACCACTTTTCGCACTTGTGTTGGTGCAGGAAACCACTTTTGCACTTGTATTAGTGTGGGAAAACCACTTTTCGCACTTGTGTTAGTGTTGAAAGACCACTTTTCGCACTTGTGTTAGTGTTGAAAAACCACTTTTCGCACTTGTGTTGGTGCAGGAAACCACTTTTGCACTTGTATTAGTGTGGAAAAACTACTTTTCACACTTGTGTTAGTGTTGAAAAACCACTTTTCGCACTTGTGTTGGTGCAGGAAACCACTTTTGCACTTGTATTAGTGTGGAAAAACCACTTTTCGCACTTGTGTTATTGTTGAAAGACCACTTTTCGCACTTGTGTTAGTGTTGAAAAACCACTTTTCGCACTTGTGTTGGTGCAGGAAACCACTTTTGCACTTGTATTAGTGTGGAAAAAGCACTTTCCGCACTTGTGTTAGTGTTGAAAAACCACTTTTCGCACTTGTGATGGTGCAGGAAACCACTTTTGCACTTGTATTAGTGTGGAAAAAACACCTTTCGCACTTGTGTTAGTGTTGAAACACCACTTTTCGCACTTGTGTTAGTGTTGAAAAACCACTTTTCGCACTTGTGTTGGTGCAGGAAACCACTTTTGCACTTGTATTAGTGTGGAAAAAACACTTTTTGCACTTGTGATAGTGTTGAAAAACCACTTTTCGCACTTGTGTTGGTGCAGGAAACCACTTTTGCACTTGTATTAGTGTGGAAAAACCACTTTTCACACTTGTGTTATTGTTGAAAAACCACTTTTTGCACTTGTGTTAGTGTTGAAAAACCACTTTTTGCACTTGTGTTGGTGCAGGAAACCACTTTTGCACTTGTATTAGTGTGGAAAAAACACTTTTTGCACTTGTGATAGTGTTGAAAAACCACTTTTCGCACTTGTGTTAGTGTTGAAAAACCACTTTTCGCACTTGTTTTAGTGTTGAAAAACTACTTTTCGCACTTGTGTTAGTGTTGAAAAACCACTTTTCGCACTTGTGTTGGTGCAGGAAACCACTTTTGCACTTGTATTAGTGTGGAAAAACCACTTTTCACACTTGTGTTAGTGTTGAAAAACCACTTTTCGCACTTGTGTTGGTGCAGGAAACCACTTTTGCACTTGTATTAGTGTGGAAAAACCACTTTTCGCACTTGTGTTAGTGTTGAAAGACCACTTTTCGCACTTGTGTTAGTGTTGAAAAACCACTTTTCGCACTTGTGTTGGTGCAGGAAACCACTTTTGCACTTGTATTAGTGTGGAAAAACACTTTTTGCACTTGTATTAGTGTGGAAAAACCACTTTTCGCACTTGTGTTAGTGTTGAAAAACCACTTTTCACACTTGTGTTAGTGTTGAAAAACCACTTTTCGCACTTGTGTTAGTGTTGAAAAACCACTTTTCGCACTTGTGTTGGTGCAGGAAACCACTTTTGCACTTGTATTAGTGTGGAAAAAACACTTTTTGCACTTGTGATAGTGTTGAAAAACCACTTTTCGCACTTGTGTTAGTGTTGAAAAAGCACTTTTCGCACTTGTGTTAGTGTTGAAAAACCACTTTTCACACTTGTGTTGGTGCAGGAAACCACTTTTTGCACTTGTGTTAGTGTTGAAAAACCACTTTTCGCACTTGTGATGGTGCAGGAAACCACTTTTGCACTTGTATTAGTGTGGAAAAAACACTTTTTGCACTTGTGATAGTGTTGAAAAACCACTTTTCGCACTTGTGTTAGTGTTGAAAAAGCACTTTTCGCACTTGTGTTAGTGTTGAAAAACCACTTTTCGCACTTGTGATGGTGCAGGAAACCACTTTTGCACTTGTATTAGTGTGGAAAAAACACTTTTCGCACTTGTGTTAGTGTTGAAAAACCACTTTTCGCGCTTGTGTTAGTGTTGAAAAACCACTTTTCGCACTTGTGTTGGTGCAGGAAACCACTTTTGCACTTGTATTAGTGTGGAAAAAACACTTTTTGCACTTGTGATAGTGTTGAAAAACCACTTTCCGCACTTGTGTTAGTGTTGAAAAACCACTTTTCGCACTTGTGTTAGTGTTGAAAAACCACTTTTCACACTTGTGTTGGTGCAGGAAACCACTTTTGCACTTGTATTAGTGTGGAAAAAACACTTTTTGCACTTGTGATAGTGTTGAAAAACCACTTTTCGCACTTGTGTTAGTGTTGAAAAACCACTTTTCGCACTTGTGTTAGTGTTGAAAAACCACTTTTCGCAATTGTGTTGGTGCAGGAAACCACTTTTGCACTTGTATTAGTGTGGAAAAAACACTTTTTGCACTTGTGATAGTGTTGAAAAACCACTTTTCGCACTTGTTTTAGTGTTGAAAAACCACTTTTTGCACTTGTGATGGTGCAGGAAACCATTTTTGCACTTGTGTTAGTGTTGAAAAACCACTTTTCGCACTTGTGTTAGTGTTGAAAAACCACTTTTCGCACTTGTGTTGGTGCAGGAAACCACTTTTGCACTTGTATTAGTGTGGAAAAAACACTTTTTGCACTTGTGATAGTGTTGAAAAACCACTTTTCGCACTTGTGTTAGTGTTGAAAAAGCACTTTTCGCACTTGTGTTAGTGTTGAAAAACCACTTTTCGCACTTGTGTTAGTGTTGAAAAAGCACTTTTCGCACTTGTGTTAGTGTTGAAAAACCACTTTTCGCACTTGTGATGGTGCAGGAAACCACTTTTGCACTTGTATTAGTGTGGAAAAAACACCTTTCGCACTTGTGTTAGTGTTGAAAAACCACTTTTCGCACTTGTGTTAGTGTTGAAAAACCACTTTTCGCACTTGTGTTGGTGCAGGAAACCACTTTTGCACTTGTATTAGTGTGGAAAAAACACTTTTTGCACTTGTGATAGTGTTGAAAAACCACTTTTCGCACTTGTGTTGGTGCAGGAAACCACTTTTGCACTTGTATTAGTGTGGAAAAACCACTTTTCACACTTGTGTTATTGTTGAAAAACCACTTTTTGCACTTGTGTTAGTGTTGAAAAACCACTTTTTGCACTTGTGTTGGTGCAGGAAACCACTTTTGCACTTGTATTAGTGTGGAAAAACCACTTTTCACACTTGTGTTATTGTTGAAAAACCACTTTTTGCACTTGTGTTAGTGTTGAAAAACCACTTTTTGCACTTGTGTTGGTGCAGGAAACCACTTTTGCACTTGTATTAGTGTGGAAAAAACACTTTTTGCACTTGTGATAGTGTTGAAAAACCACTTTTCGCACTTGTGTTAGTGTTGAAAAACCACTTTTCGCACTTGTGTTAGTGTTGAAAAACTACTTTTCGCACTTGTGTTAGTGTTGAAAAACCACTTTTCGCACTTGTGTTGGTGCAGGAAACCACTTTTGCACTTGTATTAGTGTGGAAAAACCACTTTTCACACTTGTGTTAGTGTTGAAAAACCACTTTTCGCACTTGTGTTGGTGCAGGAAACCACTTTTGCACTTGTATTAGTGTGGAAAAACCACTTTTCGCACTTGTGTTAGTGTTGAAAGACCACTTTTCGCACTTGTGTTAGTGTTGAAAAACCACTTTTCGCACTTGTGTTGGTGCAGGAAACCACTTTTGCACTTGTATTAGTGTGGAAAAACACTTTTTGCACTTGTGATAGTGTTGAAAAACCACTTTTCGCACTTGTGATGGTGCAGGAAACCACTTTTGCACTTGTATTAGTGTGGAAAAAACACCTTTCGCACCTGTGTTAGTGTTGAAAAACCACTTTTTGCACTTGTGTTAGTGTTGAAAAACCACTTTTTGCCCTTGTGTTGGTGCAGGAAACCACTTTTGCACTTGTATTAGTGTGGAAAAAACACTTTTTGCACTTGTGATAGTGTTGAAAAACCACTTTTCGCACTTGTGTTAGTGTTGAAAAACCACTTTTCGCACTTGTGTTAGTGTTGAAAAACTACTTTTCGCACTTGTGTTAGTGTTGAAAAACCACTTTTCGCACTTGTGTTGGTGCAGGAAACCACTTTTGCACTTGTATTAGTGTGGAAAAACCACTTTTCACACTTGTGTTAGTGTTGAAAAACCACTTTTCGCACTTGTGTTGGTGCAGGAAACCACTTTTGCACTTGTATTAGTGTGGAAAAACCACTTTTCGCACTTGTGTTAGTGTTGAAAGACCACTTTTCGCACTTGTGTTAGTGTTGAAAAACCACTTTTCGCACTTGTGTTGGTGCAGGAAACCACTTTTGCACTTGTATTAGTGTGGAAAAACTACTTTTCACACTTGTGTTAGTGTTGAAAAACCACTTTTCGCACTTGTGTTGGTGCAGGAAACCACTTTTGCACTTGTATTAGTGTGGAAAAACCACTTTTCGCACTTGTGTTATTGTTGAAAGACCACTTTTCGCACTTGTGTTAGTGTTGAAAAACCACTTTTCGCACTTGTGTTGGTGCAGGAAACCACTTTTGCACTTGTATTAGTGTGGAAAAAGCACTTTCCGCACTTGTGTTAGTGTTGAAAAACCACTTTTCGCACTTGTGATGGTGCAGGAAACCACTTTTGCACTTGTATTAGTGTGGAAAAAACACCTTTCGCACTTGTGTTAGTGTTGAAACACCACTTTTCGCACTTGTGTTAGTGTTGAAAAACCACTTTTCGCACTTGTGTTGGTGCAGGAAACCACTTTTGCACTTGTATTAGTGTGGAAAAAACACTTTTTGCACTTGTGATAGTGTTGAAAAACCACTTTTCGCACTTGTGTTGGTGCAGGAAACCACTTTTGCACTTGTATTAGTGTGGAAAAACCACTTTTCACACTTGTGTTATTGTTGAAAAACCACTTTTTGCACTTGTGTTAGTGTTGAAAAACCACTTTTTGCACTTGTGTTGGTGCAGGAAACCACTTTTGCACTTGTATTAGTGTGGAAAAAACACTTTTTGCACTTGTGATAGTGTTGAAAAACCACTTTTCGCACTTGTGTTAGTGTTGAAAAACCACTTTTCGCACTTGTTTTAGTGTTGAAAAACTACTTTTCGCACTTGTGTTAGTGTTGAAAAACCACTTTTCGCACTTGTGTTGGTGCAGGAAACCACTTTTTGCACTTGTGTTAGTGTTGAAAAACCACTTTTCGCACTTGTGTTGGTGCAGGAAACCACTTTTGCACTTGTATTAGTGTGGAAAAACACTTTTTGCACTTGTATTAGTGTGGAAAAACCACTTTTCGCACTTGTGATAGTGTTGAAAAACCACTTTTCACACTTGTGTTAGTGTTGAAAAACCACTTTTCGCACTTGTGTTAGTGTTGAAAAACCACTTTTCGCACTTGTGTTGGTGCAGGAAACCACTTTTGCACTTGTATTAGTGTGGAAAAAACACTTTTTGCACTTGTGATAGTGTTGAAAAACCACTTTTAGCACTTGTGTTAGTGTTGAAAAACCACTTTTCGCACTTGTGTTGGTGCAGGAAACCACTTTTGCACTTGTATTAGTGTGGAAAAACACTTTTTGCACTTGTGATAGTGTTGAAAAACCACTTTTCGCACTTGTGTTAGTGTTGAAAAACCACTTTTCACACTTGTGTTAGTGTTGAAAAACCACTTTTCGCACTTGTGTTAGTGTTGTAAAACCACTTTTCGCACTTGTGTTAGTGTTGAAAAACCACTTTTCGCACTTGTGTTAGTGTTGAAAAACCACTTTTCGCAATTGTGTTGGTGCAGGAAACCACTTTTGCACTTGTATTAGTGTGGAAAAAACACTTTTTGCACTTGTGATAGTGTTGAAAAACCACTTTTCGCACTTGTTTTAGTGTTGAAAAACCACTTTTTGCACTTGTGATGGTGCAGGAAACCACTTTTGCACTTGTATTAGTGTGGAAAAAACACTTTTCGCACTTGTGTTAGTGTTGAAAAACCACTTTTTGCACTTGTGTTAGTGTTGAAAAACCACTTTTCGCACTTGTGTTGGTGCAGGAAACCACTTTTGCACTTGTATTAGTGTGGAAAAAACACTTTTTGCACTTGTGATAGTGTTGAAAAACCACTTTTCGCACTTGTGTTAGTGTTGAAAAACCACTTTTCGCGCTTGTGTTGGTGCAGGAAACCACTTTTGCACTTGTATTAGTGTGGAAAAAACACTTTTCGCACTTGTGATAGTGTTGAAAAACCACTTTTAGCACTTGTGTTAGTGTTGAAAAACCACTTTTCGCACTTGTGTTGGTGCAGGAAACCACTTTTGCACTTGTATTAGTGTGGAAAAAACACTTTTTGCACTTGTGATAGTGTTGAAAAACCACTTTTAGCACTTGTGTTAGTGTTGAAAAACCACTTTTCGCACTTGTGTTGGTGCAGGAAACCACATTTGCACTTGTATTAGTGTGGAAAAACACTTTTTGCACTTGTGATAGTGTTGAAAAACCACTTTTCGCACTTGTGTTAGTGTTGAAAAACCACTTTTCACACTTGTGTTAGTGTTGAAAAACCACTTTTCGCACTTGTGTTAGTGTTGAAAAACCACTTTTCGCACTTGTGTTGGTGCAGGAAACCACTTTTGCACTTGTATTAGTGTGGAAAAAACACTTTTTGCACTTGTGATAGTGTTGAAAAACCACTTTTCGCACTTGTGTTAGTGTTGAAAAAGCACTTTTCGCACTTGTGTTAGTGTTGAAAAACCACTTTTCGCACTTGTGTTAGTGTTGAAAAAGCACTTTTCGCACTTGTGTTAGTGTTGAAAAACCACTTTTCGCACTTGTGATGGTGCAGGAAACCACTTTTGCACTTGTATTAGTGTGGAAAAAACACCTTTCGCACTTCTGTTAGTGTTGAAAAACCACTTTTCGCACTTGTGTTAGTGTTGAAAAACCACTTTTCGCACTTGTGTTGGTGCAGGAAACCACTTTTGCACTTGTATTAGTGTGGAAAAAACACTTTTTGCACTTGTGATAGTGTTGAAAAACCACTTTTCGCACTTGTGTTGGTGCAGGAAACCACTTTTGCACTTGTATTAGTGTGGAAAAACCACTTTTCACACTTGTGTTATTGTTGAAAAACCACTTTTTGCACTTGTGTTAGTGTTGAAAAACCACTTTTTGCACTTGTGTTGGTGCAGGAAACCACTTTTGCACTTGTATTAGTGTGGAAAAACCACTTTTCACACTTGTGTTATTGTTGAAAAACCACTTTTTGCACTTGTGTTAGTGTTGAAAAACCACTTTTTGCACTTGTGTTGGTGCAGGAAACCACTTTTGCACTTGTATTAGTGTGGAAAAAACACTTTTTGCACTTGTGATAGTGTTGAAAAACCACTTTTCGCACTTGTGTTAGTGTTGAAAAACCACTTTTCGCACTTGTGTTAGTGTTGAAAAACTACTTTTCGCACTTGTGTTAGTGTTGAAAAACCACTTTTCGCACTTGTGTTGGTGCAGGAAACCACTTTTGCACTTGTATTAGTGTGGAAAAACCACTTTTCACACTTGTGTTAGTGTTGAAAAACCACTTTTCGCACTTGTGTTGGTGCAGGAAACCACTTTTGCACTTGTATTAGTGTGGAAAAACCACTTTTCGCACTTGTGTTAGTGTTGAAAGACCACTTTTCGCACTTGTGTGAGTGTTGAAAAACCACTTTTCGCACTTGTGTTGGTGCAGGAAACCACTTTTGCACTTGTATTAGTGTGGAAAAACACTTTTTGCACTTGTGATAGTGTTGAAAAACCACTTTTCGCACTTGTGATGGTGCAGGAAACCACTTTTGCACTTGTATTAGTGTGGAAAAAACACCTTTCGCACTTGTGTTAGTGTTGAAAAACCACTTTTTGCACTTGTGTTAGTGTTGAAAAACCACTTTTTGCCCTTGTGTTGGTGCAGGAAACCACTTTTGCACTTGTATTAGTGTGGAAAAAACACTTTTTGCACTTGTGATAGTGTTGAAAAACCACTTTTCGCACTTGTGTTAGTGTTGAAAAACCACTTTTCGCACTTGTGTTAGTGTTGAAAAACTACTTTTCGCACTTGTGTTAGTGTTGAAAAACCACTTTTCGCACTTGTGTTGGTGCAGGAAACCACTTTTGCACTTGTATTAGTGTGGAAAAACCACTTTTCACAGTTGTGTTAGTGTTGAAAAACCACTTTTCGCACTTGTGTTGGTGCAGGAAACCACTTTTGCACTTGTATTAGTGTGGAAAAACCACTTTTCGCACTTGTGTTAGTGTTGAAAGACCACTTTTCGCACTTGTGTTAGTGTTGAAAAACCACTTTTCGCACTTGTGTTGGTGCAGGAAACCACTTTTGCACTTGTATTAGTGTGGAAAAAGCACTTTTCGCACTTGTGTTAGTGTTGAAAAACCACTTTTCGCACTTGTGATGGTGCAGGAAACCACTTTTGCACTTGTATTAGTGTGGAAAAAACACCTTTCGCACTTGTGTTAGTGTTGAAACACCACTTTTCGCACTTGTGTTAGTGTTGAAAAACCACTTTTCGCACTTGTGTTGGTGCAGGAAACCACTTTTGCACTTGTATTAGTGTGGAAAAAACACTTTTTGCACTTGTGATAGTGTTGAAAAACCACTTTTCGCACTTGTGTTGGTGCAGGAAACCACTTTTGCACTTGTATTAGTGTGGAAAAACCACTTTTCACACTTGTGTTATTGTTGAAAAACCACTTTTTGCACTTGTGTTAGTGTTGAAAAACCACTTTTTGCACTTGTGTTGGTGCAGGAAACCACTTTTGCACTTGTATTAGTGTGGAAAAAACACTTTTTGCACTTGTGATAGTGTTGAAAAACCACTTTTCGCACTTGTGTTAGTGTTGAAAAACCACTTTTCGCACTTGTGTTAGTGTTGAAAAACTACTTTTCGCACTTGTGTTAGTGTTGAAAAACCACTTTTCGCACTTGTGTTGGTGCAGGAAACCACTTTTGCACTTGTATTAGTGTGGAAAAACCACTTTTCACACTTGTGTTAGTGTTGAAAAACCACTTTTCGCACTTGTGTTGGTGCAGGAAACCACTTTTGCACTTGTATTAGTGTGGAAAAACCACTTTTCGCACTTGTGTTAGTGTTGAAAGACCACTTTTCGCACTTGTGTTAGTGTTGAAAAACCACTTTTCGCACTTGTGTTGGTGCAGGAAACCACTTTTGCACTTGTATTAGTGTGGAAAAACACTTTTTGCACTTGTATTAGTGTGGAAAAACCACTTTTCGCACTTGTGTTAGTGTTGAAAAACCACTTTTCACACTTGTGTTAGTGTTGAAAAACCACTTTTCGCACTTGTGTTA
The DNA here is from genome assembly GCF_964187855.1 of Myxine glutinosa. Lineage (NCBI taxonomy): Eukaryota > Metazoa > Chordata > Myxini > Myxiniformes > Myxinidae > Myxine > Myxine glutinosa. The sequence continues at coordinate 17,356 of NW_027617130.1, forward strand.
GTGTTGAAAAACCACTTTTCGCACTTGTGTTGGTGCAGGAAACCACTTTTGCACTTGTATTAGTGTGGAAAAAACACTTTTTGCACTTGTGATAGTGTTGAAAAACCACTTTTCGCACTTGTGTTAGTGTTGAAAAAGCACTTTTCGCACTTGTGTTAGTGTTGAAAAACCACTTTTCACACTTGTGTTGGTGCAGGAAACCACTTTTTGCACTTGTGTTAGTGTTGAAAAACCACTTTTCGCACTTGTGATGGTGCAGGAAACCACTTTTGCACTTGTATTAGTGTGGAAAAAACACTTTTTGCACTTGTGTTAGTGTTGAAAAACCACTTTTCACACTTGTGTTAGTGTTGAAAAACCACTTTTCGCACTTGTATTAGTGTTGAAAAACCACTTTTCGCACTTGTGTTGGTGCAGGAAACCACTTTTGCACTTGTATTAGTGTGGAAAAAACACTTTTTGCACTTGTGATAGTGTTGAAAAACCACTTTTCGCACTTGTGTTAGTGTTGAAAAAGCACTTTTCGCACTTGTGTTAGTGTTGAAAAACCACTTTTCGCACTTGTGTTAGTGTTGAAAAAGCACTTTTCGCACTTGTGTTAGTGTTGAAAAACCACTTTTCGCACTTGTGATGGTGCAGGAAACCACTTTTGCACTTGTATTAGTGTGGAAAAAACACCTTTCGCACTTGTGTTAGTGTTGAAAAACCACTTTTCGCACTTGTGTTAGTGTTGAAAAACCACTTTTCGCACTTGTGTTGGTGCAGGAAACCACTTTTGCACTTGTATTAGTGTGGAAAAAACACTTTTTGCACTTGTGATAGTGTTGAAAAACCACTTTTAGCACTTGTGTTAGTGTTGAAAAACCACTTTTCGCACTTGTGTTGGTGCAGGAAACCACATTTGCACTTGTATTAGTGTGGAAAAACACTTTTTGCACTTGTGATAGTGTTGAAAAACCACTTTTCGCACTTGTGTTAGTGTTGAAAAACCACTTTTCACACTTGTGTTAGTGTTGAAAAACCACTTTTCGCACTTGTGTTAGTGTTGAAAAACCACTTTTCGCACTTGTGTTGGTGCAGGAAACCACTTTTGCACTTGTATTAGTGTGGAAAAAACACTTTTTGCACTTGTGATAGTGTTGAAAAACCACTTTTCGCACTTGTGTTAGTGTTGAAAAAGCACTTTTCGCACTTGTGTTAGTGTTGAAAAACCACTTTTCGCACTTGTGTTAGTGTTGAAAAAGCACTTTTCGCACTTGTGTTAGTGTTGAAAAACCACTTTTCGCACTTGTGATGGTGCAGGAAACCACTTTTGCACTTGTATTAGTGTGGAAAAAACACCTTTCGCACTTGTGTTAGTGTTGAAAAACCACTTTTCGCACTTGTGTTAGTGTTGAAAAACCACTTTTCGCACTTGTGTTGGTGCAGGAAACCACTTTTGCACTTGTATTAGTGTGGAAAAAACACTTTTTGCACTTGTGATAGTGTTGAAAAACCACTTTTCGCACTTGTGTTGGTGCAGGAAACCACTTTTGCACTTGTATTAGTGTGGAAAAACCACTTTTCACACTTGTGTTATTGTTGAAAAACCACTTTTTGCACTTGTGTTAGTGTTGAAAAACCACTTTTTGCACTTGTGTTGGTGCAGGAAACCACTTTTGCACTTGTATTAGTGTGGAAAAACCACTTTTCACACTTGTGTTATTGTTGAAAAACCACTTTTTGCACTTGTGTTAGTGTTGAAAAACCACTTTTTGCACTTGTGTTGGTGCAGGAAACCACTTTTGCACTTGTATTAGTGTGGAAAAAACACTTTTTGCACTTGTGATAGTGTTGAAAAACCACTTTTCGCACTTGTGTTAGTGTTGAAAAACCACTTTTCGCACTTGTGTTAGTGTTGAAAAACTACTTTTCGCACTTGTGTTAGTGTTGAAAAACCACTTTTCGCACTTGTGTTGGTGCAGGAAACCACTTTTGCACTTGTATTAGTGTGGAAAAACCACTTTTCACACTTGTGTTAGTGTTGAAAAACCACTTTTCGCACTTGTGTTGGTGCAGGAAACCACTTTTGCACTTGTATTAGTGTGGAAAAACCACTTTTCGCACTTGTGTTAGTGTTGAAAGACCACTTTTCGCACTTGTGTGAGTGTTGAAAAACCATTTTCGCACTTGTGTTGGTGCAGGAAACCACTTTTGCACTTGTATTAGTGTGGAAAAACACTTTTTGCACTTGTGATAGTGTTGAAAAACCACTTTTCGCACTTGTGATGGTGCAGGAAACCACTTTTGCACTTGTATTAGTGTGGAAAAAACACCTTTCGCACTTGTGTTAGTGTTGAAAAACCACTTTTTGCACTTGTGTTAGTGTTGAAAAACCACTTTTTGCCCTTGTGTTTGTGCAGGAAACCACTTTTGCACTTGTATTAGTGTGGAAAAAACACTTTTTGCACTTGTGATAGTGTTGAAAAACCACTTTTCGCACTTGTGTTAGTGTTGAAAAACCACTTTTCGCACTTGTGTTAGTGTTGAAAAACTACTTTTCGCACTTGTGTTAGTGTTGAAAAACCACTTTTCGCACTTGTGTTGGTGCAGGAAACCACTTTTGCACTTGTATTAGTGTGGAAAAACCACTTTTCACAGTTGTGTTAGTGTTGAAAAACCACTTTTCGCACTTGTGTTGGTGCAGGAAACCACTTTTGCACTTGTATTAGTGTGGAAAAACCACTTTTCGCACTTGTGTTAGTGTTGAAAGACCACTTTTCGCACTTGTGTTAGTGTTGAAAAACCACTTTTCGCACTTGTGTTGGTGCAGGAAACCACTTTTGCACTTGTATTAGTGTGGAAAAAGCACTTTTCGCACTTGTGTTAGTGTTGAAAAACCACTTTTCGCACTTGTGATGGTGCAGGAAACCACTTTTGCACTTGTATTAGTGTGGAAAAAACACCTTTCGCACTTGTGTTAGTGTTGAAACACCACTTTTCGCACTTGTGTTAGTGTTGAAAAACCACTTTTCGCACTTGTGTTGGTGCAGGAAACCACTTTTGCACTTGTATTAGTGTGGAAAAAACACTTTTTGCACTTGTGATAGTGTTGAAAAACCACTTTTCGCACTTGTGTTGGTGCAGGAAACCACTTTTGCACTTGTATTAGTGTGGAAAAACCACTTTTCACACTTGTGTTATTGTTGAAAAACCACTTTTTGCACTTGTGTTAGTGTTGAAAAACCACTTTTTGCACTTGTGTTGGTGCAGGAAACCACTTTTGCACTTGTATTAGTGTGGAAAAAACACTTTTTGCACTTGTGATAGTGTTGAAAAACCACTTTTCGCACTTGTGTTAGTGTTGAAAAACCACTTTTCGCACTTGTGTTAGTGTTGAAAAACTACTTTTCGCACTTGTGTTAGTGTTGAAAAACCACTTTTCGCACTTGTGTTGGTGCAGGAAACCACTTTTGCACTTGTATTAGTGTGGAAAAACCACTTTTCACACTTGTGTTAGTGTTGAAAAACCACTTTTCGCACTTGTGTTGGTGCAGGAAACCACTTTTGCACTTGTATTAGTGTGGAAAAACCACTTTTCGCACTTGTGTTAGTGTTGAAAGACCACTTTTCGCACTTGTGTTAGTGTTGAAAAACCACTTTTCGCACTTGTGTTGGTGCAGGAAACCACTTTTGCACTTGTATTAGTGTGGAAAAACACTTTTTGCACTTGTATTAGTGTGGAAAAACCACTTTTCGCACTTGTGTTAGTGTTGAAAAACCACTTTTCACACTTGTGTTAGTGTTGAAAAACCACTTTTCGCACTTGTGTTAGTGTTGAAAAACCACTTTTCGCACTTGTGTTGGTGCAGGAAACCACTTTTGCACTTGTATTAGTGTGGAAAAAACACTTTTTGCACTTGTGATAGTGTTGAAAAACCACTTTTCGCACTTGTGTTAGTGTTGAAAAAGCACTTTTCGCACTTGTGTTAGTGTTGAAAAACCACTTTTCACACTTGTGTTGGTGCAGGAAACCACTTTTTGCACTTGTGTTAGTGTTGAAAAACCACTTTTCGCACTTGTGATGGTGCAGGAAACCACTTTTGCACTTGTATTAGTGTGGAAAAAACACTTTTTGCACTTGTGTTAGTGTTGAAAAACCACTTTTCACACTTGTGTTAGTGTTGAAAAACCACTTTTCGCACTTGTGTTAGTGTTGAAAAACCACTTTTCGCACTTGTGTTGGTGCAGGAAACCACTTTTGCACTTGTATTAGTGTGGAAAAAACACTTTTTGCACTTGTGATAGTGTTGAAAAACCACTTTTCGCACTTGTGTTAGTGTTGAAAAAGCACTTTTCGCACTTGTGTTAGTGTTGAAAAACCACTTTTCGCACTTGTGTTAGTGTTGAAAAAGCACTTTTCGCACTTGTGTTAGTGTTGAAAAACCACTTTTCGCACTTGTGATGGTGCAGGAAACCACTTTTGCACTTGTATTAGTGTGGAAAAAACACCTTTCGCACTTGTGTTAGTGTTGAAAAACCACTTTTCGCACTTGTGTTAGTGTTGAAAAACCACTTTTCGCACTTGTGTTGGTGCAGGAAACCACTTTTGCACTTGTATTAGTGTGGAAAAAACACTTTTTGCACTTGTGATAGTGTTGAAAAACCACTTTTCGCACTTGTGTTGGTGCAGGAAACCACTTTTGCACTTGTATTAGTGTGGAAAAACCACTTTTCACACTTGTGTTATTGTTGAAAAACCACTTTTTGCACTTGTGTTAGTGTTGAAAAACCACTTTTTGCACTTGTGTTGGTGCAGGAAACCACTTTTGCACTTGTATTAGTGTGGAAAAACCACTTTTCACACTTGTGTTATTGTTGAAAAACCACTTTTTGCACTTGTGTTAGTGTTGAAAAACCACTTTTTGCACTTGTGTTGGTGCAGGAAACCACTTTTGCACTTGTATTAGTGTGGAAAAAACACTTTTTGCACTTGTGATAGTGTTGAAAAACCACTTTTCGCACTTGTGTTAGTGTTGAAAAACCACTTTTCGCACTTGTGTTAGTGTTGAAAAACTACTTTTCGCACTTGTGTTAGTGTTGAAAAACCACTTTTCGCACTTGTGTTGGTGCAGGAAACCACTTTTGCACTTGTATTAGTGTGGAAAAACCACTTTTCACACTTGTGTTAGTGTTGAAAAACCACTTTTCGCACTTGTGTTGGTGCAGGAAACCACTTTTGCACTTGTATTAGTGTGGAAAAACCACTTTTCGCACTTGTGTTAGTGTTGAAAGACCACTTTTCGCACTTGTGTTAGTGTTGAAAAACCACTTTTCGCACTTGTGTTGGTGCAGGAAACCACTTTTGCACTTGTATTAGTGTGGAAAAACACTTTTTGCACTTGTGATAGTGTTGAAAAACCACTTTTCGCACTTGTGATGGTGCAGGAAACCACTTTTGCACTTGTATTAGTGTGGAAAAAACACCTTTCGCACCTGTGTTAGTGTTGAAAAACCACTTTTTGCACTTGTGTTAGTGTTGAAAAACCACTTTTTGCCCTTGTGTTGGTGCAGGAAACCACTTTTGCACTTGTATTAGTGTGGAAAAAACACTTTTTGCACTTGTGATAGTGTTGAAAAACCACTTTTCGCACTTGTGTTAGTGTTGAAAAACCACTTTTCGCACTTGTGTTAGTGTTGAAAAACTACTTTTCGCACTTGTGTTAGTGTTGAAAAACCACTTTTCGCACTTGTGTTGGTGCAGGAAACCACTTTTGCACTTGTATTAGTGTGGAAAAACCACTTTTCACACTTGTGTTAGTGTTGAAAAACCACTTTTCGCACTTGTGTTGGTGCAGGAAACCACTTTTGCACTTGTATTAGTGTGGAAAAACCACTTTTCGCACTTGTGTTAGTGTTGAAAGACCACTTTTCGCACTTGTGTTAGTGTTGAAAAACCACTTTTCGCACTTGTGTTGGTGCAGGAAACCACTTTTGCACTTGTATTAGTGTGGAAAAACTACTTTTCACACTTGTGTTAGTGTTGAAAAACCACTTTTCGCACTTGTGTTGGTGCAGGAAACCACTTTTGCACTTGTATTAGTGTGGAAAAACCACTTTTCGCACTTGTGTTATTGTTGAAAGACCACTTTTCGCACTTGTGTTAGTGTTGAAAAACCACTTTTCGCACTTGTGTTGGTGCAGGAAACCACTTTTGCACTTGTATTAGTGTGGAAAAAGCACTTTCCGCACTTGTGTTAGTGTTGAAAAACCACTTTTCGCACTTGTGATGGTGCAGGAAACCACTTTTGCACTTGTATTAGTGTGGAAAAAACACCTTTCGCACTTGTGTTAGTGTTGAAACACCACTTTTCGCACTTGTGTTAGTGTTGAAAAACCACTTTTCGCACTTGTGTTGGTGCAGGAAACCACTTTTGCACTTGTATTAGTGTGGAAAAAACACTTTTTGCACTTGTGATAGTGTTGAAAAACCACTTTTCGCACTTGTGTTGGTGCAGGAAACCACTTTTGCACTTGTATTAGTGTGGAAAAACCACTTTTCACACTTGTGTTATTGTTGAAAAACCACTTTTTGCACTTGTGTTAGTGTTGAAAAACCACTTTTTGCACTTGTGTTGGTGCAGGAAACCACTTTTGCACTTGTATTAGTGTGGAAAAAACACTTTTTGCACTTGTGATAGTGTTGAAAAACCACTTTTCGCACTTGTGTTAGTGTTGAAAAACCACTTTTCGCACTTGTTTTAGTGTTGAAAAACTACTTTTCGCACTTGTGTTAGTGTTGAAAAACCACTTTTCGCACTTGTGTTGAAAAACCACTTTTCGCACTTGTGTTGGTGCAGGAAACCACTTTTGCACTTGTATTAGTGTGGAAAAACCACTTTTCACACTTGTGTTAGTGTTGAAAAACCACTTTTCGCACTTGTGTTGGTGCAGGAAACCACTTTTGCACTTGTATTAGTGTGGAAAAACCACTTTTCGCACTTGTGTTAGTGTTGAAAGACCACTTTTCGCACTTGTGTTAGTGTTGAAAAACCACTTTTCGCACTTGTGTTGGTGCAGGAAACCACTTTTGCACTTGTATTAGTGTGGAAAAACACTTTTTGCACTTGTATTAGTGTGGAAAAACCACTTTTCGCACTTGTGTTAGTGTTGAAAAACCACTTTTCACACTTGTGTTAGTGTTGAAAAACCACTTTTCGCACTTGTGTTAGTGTTGAAAAACCACTTTTCGCACTTGTGTTGGTGCAGGAAACCACTTTTGCACTTGTATTAGTGTGGAAAAAACACTTTTTGCACTTGTGATAGTGTTGAAAAACCACTTTTCGCACTTGTGTTAGTGTTGAAAAAGCACTTTTCGCACTTGTGTTAGTGTTGAAAAACCACTTTTCACACTTGTGTTGGTGCAGGAAACCACTTTTTGCACTTGTGTTAGTGTTGAAAAACCACTTTTCGCACTTGTGATGGTGCAGGAAACCACTTTTGCACTTGTATTAGTGTGGAAAAAACACTTTTTGCACTTGTGATAGTGTTGAAAAACCACTTTTCGCACTTGTGTTAGTGTTGAAAAAGCACTTTTCGCACTTGTGTTAGTGTTGAAAAACCACTTTTCGCACTTGTGATGGTGCAGGAAACCACTTTTGCACTTGTATTAGTGTGGAAAAAACACTTTTCGCACTTGTGTTAGTGTTGAAAAACCACTTTTCGCGCTTGTGTTAGTGTTGAAAAACCACTTTTCGCACTTGTGTTGGTGCAGGAAACCACTTTTGCACTTGTATTAGTGTGGAAAAAACACTTTTTGCACTTGTGATAGTGTTGAAAAACCACTTTCCGCACTTGTGTTAGTGTTGAAAAACCACTTTTCGCACTTGTGTTAGTGTTGAAAAACCACTTTTCACACTTGTGTTGGTGCAGGAAACCACTTTTGCACTTGTATTAGTGTGGAAAAAACACTTTTTGCACTTGTGATAGTGTTGAAAAACCACTTTTCGCACTTGTGTTAGTGTTGAAAAACCACTTTTCGCACTTGTGTTAGTGTTGAAAAACCACTTTTCGCAATTGTGTTGGTGCAGGAAACCACTTTTGCACTTGTATTAGTGTGGAAAAAACACTTTTTGCACTTGTGATAGTGTTGAAAAACCACTTTTCGCACTTGTTTTAGTGTTGAAAAACCACTTTTTGCACTTGTGATGGTGCAGGAAACCATTTTTGCACTTGTGTTAGTGTTGAAAAACCACTTTTCGCACTTGTGTTAGTGTTGAAAAACCACTTTTCGCACTTGTGTTGGTGCAGGAAACCACTTTTGCACTTGTATTAGTGTGGAAAAAACACTTTTTGCACTTGTGATAGTGTTGAAAAACCACTTTTCGCACTTGTGTTAGTGTTGAAAAAGCACTTTTCGCACTTGTGTTAGTGTTGAAAAACCACTTTTCGCACTTGTGTTAGTGTTGAAAAAGCACTTTTCGCACTTGTGTTAGTGTTGAAAAACCACTTTTCGCACTTGTGATGGTGCAGGAAACCACTTTTGCACTTGTATTAGTGTGGAAAAAACACCTTTCGCACTTGTGTTAGTGTTGAAAAACCACTTTTCGCACTTGTGTTAGTGTTGAAAAACCACTTTTCGCACTTGTGTTGGTGCAGGAAACCACTTTTGCACTTGTATTAGTGTGGAAAAAACACTTTTTGCACTTGTGATAGTGTTGAAAAACCACTTTTCGCACTTGTGTTGGTGCAGGAAACCACTTTTGCACTTGTATTAGTGTGGAAAAACCACTTTTCACACTTGTGTTATTGTTGAAAAACCACTTTTTGCACTTGTGTTAGTGTTGAAAAACCACTTTTTGCACTTGTGTTGGTGCAGGAAACCACTTTTGCACTTGTATTAGTGTGGAAAAACCACTTTTCACACTTGTGTTATTGTTGAAAAACCACTTTTTGCACTTGTGTTAGTGTTGAAAAACCACTTTTTGCACTTGTGTTGGTGCAGGAAACCACTTTTGCACTTGTATTAGTGTGGAAAAAACACTTTTTGCACTTGTGATAGTGTTGAAAAACCACTTTTCGCACTTGTGTTAGTGTTGAAAAACCACTTTTCGCACTTGTGTTAGTGTTGAAAAACTACTTTTCGCACTTGTGTTAGTGTTGAAAAACCACTTTTCGCACTTGTGTTGGTGCAGGAAACCACTTTTGCACTTGTATTAGTGTGGAAAAACCACTTTTCACACTTGTGTTAGTGTTGAAAAACCACTTTTCGCACTTGTGTTGGTGCAGGAAACCACTTTTGCACTTGTATTAGTGTGGAAAAACCACTTTTCGCACTTGTGTTAGTGTTGAAAGACCACTTTTCGCACTTGTGTTAGTGTTGAAAAACCACTTTTCGCACTTGTGTTGGTGCAGGAAACCACTTTTGCACTTGTATTAGTGTGGAAAAACACTTTTTGCACTTGTGATAGTGTTGAAAAACCACTTTTCGCACTTGTGATGGTGCAGGAAACCACTTTTGCACTTGTATTAGTGTGGAAAAAACACCTTTCGCACCTGTGTTAGTGTTGAAAAACCACTTTTTGCACTTGTGTTAGTGTTGAAAAACCACTTTTTGCCCTTGTGTTGGTGCAGGAAACCACTTTTGCACTTGTATTAGTGTGGAAAAAACACTTTTTGCACTTGTGATAGTGTTGAAAAACCACTTTTCGCACTTGTGTTAGTGTTGAAAAACCACTTTTCGCACTTGTGTTAGTGTTGAAAAACTACTTTTCGCACTTGTGTTAGTGTTGAAAAACCACTTTTCGCACTTGTGTTGGTGCAGGAAACCACTTTTGCACTTGTATTAGTGTGGAAAAACCACTTTTCACACTTGTGTTAGTGTTGAAAAACCACTTTTCGCACTTGTGTTGGTGCAGGAAACCACTTTTGCACTTGTATTAGTGTGGAAAAACCACTTTTCGCACTTGTGTTAGTGTTGAAAGACCACTTTTCGCACTTGTGTTAGTGTTGAAAAACCACTTTTCGCACTTGTGTTGGTGCAGGAAACCACTTTTGCACTTGTATTAGTGTGGAAAAACTACTTTTCACACTTGTGTTAGTGTTGAAAAACCACTTTTCGCACTTGTGTTGGTGCAGGAAACCACTTTTGCACTTGTATTAGTGTGGAAAAACCACTTTTCGCACTTGTGTTATTGTTGAAAGACCACTTTTCGCACTTGTGTTAGTGTTGAAAAACCACTTTTCGCACTTGTGTTGGTGCAGGAAACCACTTTTGCACTTGTATTAGTGTGGAAAAAGCACTTTCCGCACTTGTGTTAGTGTTGAAAAACCACTTTTCGCACTTGTGATGGTGCAGGAAACCACTTTTGCACTTGTATTAGTGTGGAAAAAACACCTTTCGCACTTGTGTTAGTGTTGAAACACCACTTTTCGCACTTGTGTTAGTGTTGAAAAACCACTTTTCGCACTTGTGTTGGTGCAGGAAACCACTTTTGCACTTGTATTAGTGTGGAAAAAACACTTTTTGCACTTGTGATAGTGTTGAAAAACCACTTTTCGCACTTGTGTTGGTGCAGGAAACCACTTTTGCACTTGTATTAGTGTGGAAAAACCACTTTTCACACTTGTGTTATTGTTGAAAAACCACTTTTTGCACTTGTGTTAGTGTTGAAAAACCACTTTTTGCACTTGTGTTGGTGCAGGAAACCACTTTTGCACTTGTATTAGTGTGGAAAAAACACTTTTTGCACTTGTGATAGTGTTGAAAAACCACTTTTCGCACTTGTGTTAGTGTTGAAAAACCACTTTTCGCACTTGTTTTAGTGTTGAAAAACTACTTTTCGCACTTGTGTTAGTGTTGAAAAACCACTTTTCGCACTTGTGTTGGTGCAGGAAACCACTTTTGCACTTGTATTAGTGTGGAAAAACCACTTTTCACACTTGTGTTAGTGTTGAAAAACCACTTTTCGCACTTGTGTTGGTGCAGGAAACCACTTTTGCACTTGTATTAGTGTGGAAAAACCACTTTTCGCACTTGTGTTAGTGTTGAAAGACCACTTTTCGCACTTGTGTTAGTGTTGAAAAACCACTTTTCGCACTTGTGTTGGTGCAGGAAACCACTTTTGCACTTGTATTAGTGTGGAAAAACACTTTTTGCACTTGTATTAGTGTGGAAAACCACTTTTCGCACTTGTGTTAGTGTTGAAAAACCACTTTTCACACTTGTGTTAGTGTTGAAAAACCACTTTTCGCACTTGTGTTAGTGTTGAAAAACCACTTTTCGCACTTGTGTTGGTGCAGGAAACCACTTTTGCACTTGTATTAGTGTGGAAAAAACACTTTTTGCACTTGTGATAGTGTTGAAAAACCACTTTTCGCACTTGTGTTAGTGTTGAAAAAGCACTTTTCGCACTTGTGTTAGTGTTGAAAAACCACTTTTCACACTTGTGTTGGTGCAGGAAACCACTTTTTGCACTTGTGTTAGTGTTGAAAAACCACTTTTCGCACTTGTGATGGTGCAGGAAACCACTTTTGCACTTGTATTAGTGTGGAAAAAACACTTTTTGCACTTGTGATAGTGTTGAAAAACCACTTTTCGCACTTGTGTTAGTGTTGAAAAAGCACTTTTCGCACTTGTGTTAGTGTTGAAAAACCACTTTTCGCACTTGTGATGGTGCAGGAAACCACTTTTGCACTTGTATTAGTGTGGAAAAAACACTTTTCGCACTTGTGTTAGTGTTGAAAAACCACTTTTCGCGCTTGTGTTAGTGTTGAAAAACCACTTTTCGCACTTGTGTTGGTGCAGGAAACCACTTTTGCACTTGTATTAGTGTGGAAAAAACACTTTTTGCACTTGTGATAGTGTTGAAAAACCACTTTCCGCACTTGTGTTAGTGTTGAAAAACCACTTTTCGCACTTGTGTTAGTGTTGAAAAACCACTTTTCACACTTGTGTTGGTGCAGGAAACCACTTTTGCACTTGTATTAGTGTGGAAAAAACACTTTTTGCACTTGTGATAGTGTTGAAAAACCACTTTTCGCACTTGTGTTAGTGTTGAAAAACCACTTTTCGCACTTGTGTTAGTGTTGAAAAACCACTTTTCGCAATTGTGTTGGTGCAGGAAACCACTTTTGCACTTGTATTAGTGTGGAAAAAACACTTTTTGCACTTGTGATAGTGTTGAAAAACCACTTTTCGCACTTGTTTTAGTGTTGAAAAACCACTTTTTGCACTTGTGATGGTGCAGGAAACCATTTTTGCACTTGTATTAGTGTGGAAAAAACACTTTTCGCACTTGTGTTAGTGTTGAAAAACCACTTTTCGCACTTGTGTTAGTGTTGAAAAACCACTTTTCGCACTTGTGTTGGTGCAGGAAACCACTTTTGCACTTGTATTAGTGTGGAAAAAACACTTTTTGCACTTGTGATAGTGTTGAAAAACCACTTTTAGCACTTGTGTTAGTGTTGAAAAACCACTTTTCGCACTTGTGTTGGTGCAGTAAACCACTTTTGCACTTGTATTAGTGTGGAAAAACACTTTTTGCACTTGTGATAGTGTTGAAAAACCACTTTTCGCACTTGTGTTAGTGTTGAAAAACCACTTTTCACACTTGTGTTAGTGTTGAAAAACCACTTTTCGCACTTGTGTTAGTGTTGAAAAACCACTTTTCGCACTTGTGTTGGTGCAGGAAACCACTTTTGCACTTGTATTAGTGTGGAAAAAACACTTTTTGCACTTGTGATAGTGTTGAAAAACCACTTTTCGCACTTGTTTTAGTGTTGAAAAACCACTTTTTGCACTTGTGATGGTGCAGGAAACCATTTTTGCACTTGTATTAGTGTGGAAAAAACACTTTTCGCACTTGTGTTAGTGTTGAAAAACCACTTTTCGCACTTGTGTTAGTGTTGAAAAACCACTTTTCGCACTTGTGTTGGTGCAGGAAACCACTTTTGCACTTGTATTAGTGTGGAAAAAACACTTTTTGCACTTGTGATAGTGTTGAAAAACCACTTTTAGCACTTGTGTTAGTGTTGAAAAACCACTTTTCGCACTTGTGTTGGTGCAGTAAACCACTTTTGCACTTGTATTAGTGTGGAAAAACACTTTTTGCACTTGTGATAGTGTTGAAAAACCACTTTTCGCACTTGTGTTAGTGTTGAAAAACCACTTTTCACACTTGTGTTAGTGTTGAAAAACCACTTTTCGCACTTGTGTTAGTGTTGAAAAACCACTTTTCGCACTTGTGTTGGTGCAGGAAACCACTTTTGCACTTGTATTAGTGTGGAAAAAACACTTTTTGCACTTGTGATAGTGTTGAAAAACCACTTTTCGCACTTGTGTTAGTGTTGAAAAAGCACTTTTCGCACTTGTGTTAGTGTTGAAAAACCACTTTTCGCACTTGTGTTAGTGTTGAAAAAGCACTTTTCGCACTTGTGTTAGTGTTGAAAAACCACTTTTCGCACTTGTGATGGTGCAGGAAACCACTTTTGCACTTGTATTAGTGTGGAAAAAACACCTTTCACACTTGTGTTAGTGTTGAAAAACCACTTTTCGCACTTGTGTTAGTGTTGAAAAACCACTTTTCGCACTTGTGTTGGTGCAGGAAACCACTTTTGCACTTGTATTAGTGTGGAAAAAACACTTTTTGCACTTGTGATAGTGTTGAAAAACCACTTTTCGCACTTGTGTTGGTGCAGGAAACCACTTTTGCACTTGTATTAGTGTGGAAAAACCACTTTTCACACTTGTGTTATTGTTGAAAAACCACTTTTTGCACTTGTGTTAGTGTTGAAAAACCACTTTTTGCACTTGTGTTGGTGCAGGAAACCACTTTTGCACTTGTATTAGTGTGGAAAAACCACTTTTCACACTTGTGTTATTGTTGAAAAACCACTTTTTGCACTTGTGTTAGTGTTGAAAAACCACTTTTTGCACTTGTGTTGGTGCAGGAAACCACTTTTGCACTTGTATTAGTGTGGAAAAAAACACTTTTTGCACTTGTGATAGTGTTGAAAAACCACTTTTCGCACTTGTGTTAGTGTTGAAAAACCACTTTTCGCACTTGTGTTAGTGTTGAAAAACTACTTTTCGCACTTGTGTTAGTGTTGAAAAACCACTTTTCGCACTTGTGTTGGTGCAGGAAACCACTTTTGCACTTGTATTAGTGTGGAAAAACCACTTTTCACACTTGTGTTAGTGTTGAAAAACCACTTTTCGCACTTGTGTTGGTGCAGGAAACCACTTTTGCACTTGTATTAGTGTGGAAAAACCACTTTTCGCACTTGTGTTAGTGTTGAAAGACCACTTTTCGCACTTGTGTTAGTGTTGAAAAACCACTTTTCGCACTTGTGTTGGTGCAGGAAACCACTTTTGCACTTGTATTAGTGTGGAAAAACACTTTTTGCACTTGTATTAGTGTGGAAAAACCACTTTTCGCACTTGTGTTAGTGTTGAAAAACCACTTTTCACACTTGTGTTAGTGTTGAAAAACCACTTTTCGCACTTGTGTTGGTGCAGGAAACCACTTTTGCACTTGTATTAGTGTGGAAAAAACACTTTTTGCACTTGTGATAGTGTTGAAAAACCACTTTTCGCACTTGTGTTAGTGTTGAAAAAGCACTTTTCGCACTTGTGTTAGTTAGTGTTGAAAAACCACTTTTCACACTTGTGTTGGTGCAGGAAACCACTTTTTGCACTTGTGTTAGTGTTGAAAAACCACTTTTCGCACTTGTGATGGTGCAGGAAACCACTTTTGCACTTGTATTAGTGTGGAAAAAACACTTTTTGCACTTGTGATAGTGTTGAAAAACCACTTTTCGCACTTGTGTTAGTGTTGAAAAAGCACTTTTCGCACTTGTGTTAGTGTTGAAAAACCACTTTTCACACTTGTGTTGGTGCAGGAAACCACTTTTTGCACTTGTGTTAGTGTTGAAAAACCACTTTTCGCACTTGTGATGGTGCAGGAAACCACTTTTGCACTTGTATTAGTGTGGAAAAAACACTTTTCGCACTTGTGTTAGTGTTGAAAAACCACTTTTCGCGCTTGTGTTAGTGTTGAAAAACCACTTTTCGCACTTGTGTTGGTGCAGGAAACCACTTTTGCACTTGTATTAGTGTGGAAAAAACACTTTTTGCACTTGTGATAGTGTTGAAAAACCACTTTTCGCACTTGTGTTAGTGTTGAAAAACCACTTTTCGCACTTGTGTTAGTGTTGAAAAACCACTTTTCACACTTGTGTTGGTGCAGGAAACCACTTCTGCACTTGTATTAGTGTGGAAAAAACACTTTTTGCACTTGTGATAGTGTTGAAAAACCACTTTTCGCACGTGTGTTAGTGTTGAAAAACCACTTTTCGCACTTGTGTTGGTGCAGGAAACCACTTTTGCACTTGTATTAGTGTGGAAAAAACCCTTTTTGCACTTGTGATAGTGTTGAAAAACCACTTTTCGCACTTGTGTTAGTGTTGAAAAACCACTTTTCGCACTTGTGTTAGTGTTGAAAAACCACTTTTCGCAATTGTGTTGGTGCAGGAAACCACTTTTGCACTTGTATTAGTGTGGAAAAAACACTTTTTGCACTTGTGATAGTGTTGAAAAACCACTTTTCGCACTTGTTTTAGTGTTGAAAAACCACTTTTTGCACTTGTGATGGTGCAGGAAACCACTTTTGCACTTGTATTAGTGTGGAAAAAACACTTTTCGCACTTGTGTTAGTGTTGAAAAACCACTTTTCGCACTTGTGTTAGTGTTGAAAAACCACTTTTCGCACTTGTGTTGGTGCAGGAAACCACTTTTGCACTTGTATTAGTGTGGAAAAAACACTTTTTGCACTTGTGATAGTGTTGAAAAACCACTTTTAGCACTTGTGTTAGTGTTGAAAAACCACTTTTCGCACTTGTGTTGGTGCAGGAAACCACTTTTGCACTTGTATTAGTGTGGAAAAACACTTTTTGCACTTGTGATAGTGTTGAAAAACCACTTTTCGCACTTGTGTTAGTGTTGAAAAACCACTTTTCACACTTGTGTTAGTGTTGAAAAACCACTTTTCGCACTTGTATTAGTGTGGAAAAACCACTTTTCACACTTGTGTTATTGTTGAAAAACCACTTTTTGCACTTGTGTTAGTGTTGAAAAACCACTTTTTGCACTTGTGTTGGTGCAGGAAACCACTTTTGCACTTGTATTAGTGTGGAAAAAACACTTTTTGCACTTGTGATAGTGTTGAAAAACCACTTTTCGCACTTGTGTTAGTGTTGAAAAACCACTTTTCGCACTTGTGTTAGTGTTGAAAAACTACTTTTCGCACTTGTGTTAGTGTTGAAAAACCACTTTTCGCACTTGTGTTGGTGCAGGAAACCACTTTTGCACTTGTATTAGTGTGGAAAAACCACTTTTCACACTTGTGTTAGTGTTGAAAAACCACTTTTCGCACTTGTGTTGGTGCAGGAAACCACTTTTGCACTTGTATTAGTGTGGAAAAACCACTTTTCGCACTTGTGTTAGTGTTGAAAGACCACTTTTCGCACTTGTGTTAGTGTTGAAAAACCACTTTTCGCACTTGTGTTGGTGCAGGAAACCACTTTTGCACTTGTATTAGTGTGGAAAAACACTTTTTGCACTTGTGATAGTGTTGAAAAACCACTTTTCGCACTTGTGATGGTGCAGGAAACCACTTTTGCACTTGTATTAGTGTGGAAAAAACACCTTTCGCACTTGTGTTAGTGTTGAAAAACCACTTTTCGCACTTGTGTTAGTGTTGAAAAACCACTTTTCGCACTTGTGTTAGTGTTGAAAAACCACTTTTCGCACTTGTATTAGTGTGGAAAAACCACTTTTGCACTTGTATTAGTGTGGAAAAACCACTTTTCGCACTTGTGTTAGTGTTGAAAGACCACTTTTCGCACTTGTGTTAGTGTTGAAAAACCACTTTTCGCACTTGTGTTGGTGCAGGAAACCACTTTTGCACTTGTATTAGTGTGGAAAAACCACTTTTCGCACTTGTGTTAGTGTTGAAAGACCACTTTTCGCACTTGTGTTAGTGTTGAAAAACCACTTTTCGCACTTGTGTTGGTGCAGGAAACCACTTTTGCACTTGTATTAGTGTGGAAAAACACTTTTTGCACTTGTGATAGTGTTGAAAAACCACTTTTCGCACTTGTGATGGTGCAGGAAACCACTTTTGCACTTGTATTAGTGTGGAAAAAACACCTTTCGCACTTGTGTTAGTGTTGAAAAACCACTTTTCGCACTTGTGTTAGTGTTGAAAAACCACTTTTCGCACTTGTGTTAGTGTTGAAAAACCACTTTTCGCACTTGTATTAGTGTGGAAAAACCACTTTTGCACTTGTATTAGTGTGGAAAAACCACTTTTCGCACTTGTGTTAGTGTTGAAAGACCACTTTTCGCACTTGTGTTAGTGTTGAAAAACCACTTTTCGCACTTGTATTAGTGTGGAAAAACCACTTTTGCACTTGTATTAGTGTGGAAAAACCACTTTTCGCACTTGTGTTAGTGTTGAAAGACCACTTTTCGCACTTGTGTTAGTGTTGAAAAACCACTTTTCGCACTTGTGTTGGTGCAGGAAACCACTTTTGCACTTGTATTAGTGTGGAAAAAGCACTTTTCGCACTTGTGTTAGTGTTGAAAAACCACTTTTCGCACTTGTGTTGGTGCAGGAAACCACTTTTGCACTTGTATTAGTGTGGAAAAACCACTTTTCGCACTTGTGTTAGTGTTGAAAGACCACTTTTCGCACTTGTGTTAGTGTTGAAAAACCACTTTTCGCACTTGTGTTGGTGCAGGAAACCACTTTTGCACTTGTATTAGTGTGGAAAAAGCACTTTTCGCACTTGTGTTAGTGTTGAAAAACCACTTTTCGCACTTGTGATGGTGCAGGAAACCACTTTTGCACTTGTATTAGTGTGGAAAAAACACCTTTCGCACTTGTGTTAGTGTTGAAAAACCACTTTTCGCACTTGTGTTAGTGTTGAAAAACCACTTTTCGCACTTGTGTTGGTGCAGGAAACCACTTTTGCACTTGTATTAGTGTGGAAAAAACACTTTTTGCACTTGTGATAGTGTTGAAAAACCACTTTTCGCACTTGTGTTGGTGCAGGAAACCACTTTTGCACTTGTATTAGTGTGGAAAAACCACTTTTCACACTTGTGTTATTGTTGAAAAACCACTTTTCGCACTTGTGTTGGTGCAGGAAACCACTTTTGCACTTGTATTAGTGTGGAAAACCACTTTTCACACTTGTGTTATTGTTGAAAAACCACTTTTTGCACTTGTGTTAGTGTTGAAAAACCACTTTTTGCACTTGTGTTGGTGCAGGAAACCACTTTTGCACTTGTATTAGTGTGGAAAAAACACTTTTTGCACTTGTGATAGTGTTGAAAAACCACTTTTCGCACTTGTGTTAGTGTTGAAAAACCACTTTTCGCACTTGTGTTAGTGTTGAAAAACTACTTTTCGCACTTGTGTTAGTGTTGAAAAACCACTTTTCGCACTTGTGTTGGTGCAGGAAACCACTTTTGCACTTGTATTAGTGTGGAAAAACCACTTTTCACACTTGTGTTAGTGTTGAAAAACCACTTTTCGCACTTGTGTTGGTGCAGGAAACCACTTTTGCACTTGTATTAGTGTGGAAAAACCACTTTTCGCACTTGTGTTAGTGTTGAAAGACCACTTTTCGCACTTGTGTTAGTGTTGAAAAACCACTTTTCGCACTTGTGTTGGTGCAGGAAACCACTTTTGCACTTGTATTAGTGTGGAAAAACACTTTTTGCACTTGTATTAGTGTGGAAAAACCACTTTTCGCACTTGTGTTAGTGTTGAAAAACCACTTTTCACACTTGTGTTAGTGTTGAAAAACCACTTTTCGCACTTGTGTTAGTGTTGAAAAACCACTTTTCGCACTTGTGTTGGTGCAGGAAACCACTTTTGCACTTGTATTAGTGTGGAAAAAACACTTTCTGCACTTGTGATAGTGTTGAAAAACCACTTTTCGCACTTGTGTTAGTGTTGAAAAAGCACTTTTCGCACTTGTGTTAGTGTTGAAAAACCACTTTTCACACTTGTGTTGGTGCAGGAAACCACTTTTTGCACTTGTGTTAGTGTTGAAAAACCACTTTTCGCACTTGTGATGGTGCAGGAAACCACTTTTGCACTTGTATTAGTGTGGAAAAAACACTTTTTGCACTTGTGATAGTGTTGAAAAACCACTTTTCGCACTTGTGTTAGTGTTGAAAAAGCACTTTTCGCACTTGTGTTAGTGTTGAAAAACCACTTTTCACACTTGTGTTGGTGCAGGAAACCACTTTTTGCACTTGTGTTAGTGTTGAAAAACCACTTTTCGCACTTGTGATGGTGCAGGAAACCACTTTTGCACTTGTATTAGTGTGGAAAAAACACTTTTCGCACTTGTGTTAGTGTTGAAAAACCACTTTTCGCGCTTGTGTTAGTGTTGAAAAACCACTTTTCGCACTTGTGTTGGTGCAGGAAACCACTTTTGCACTTGTATTAGTGAGGAAAAAACACTTTTTGCACTTGTGATAGTGTTGAAAAACCACTTTTCGCACTTGTGTTAGTGTTGAAAAACCACTTTTCGCACTTGTGTTAGTGTTGAAAAACCACTTTTCACACTTGTGTTGGTGCAGGAAACCACTTTTGCACTTGTATTAGTGTGGAAAAAACACTTTTTGCACTTGTGATAGTGTTGAAAAACCACTTTTCGCACGTGTGTTAGTGTTGAAAAACCACTTTTCGCACTTGTGTTGGTGCAGGAAACCACTTTTGCACTTGTATTAGTGTGGAAAAAACCCTTTTTGCAGTTGTGATAGTGTTGAAAAACCACTTTTCGCACTTGTGTTAGTGTTGAAAAACCACTTTTCGCACTTGTGTTAGTGTTGAAAAACCACTTTTCGCAATTGTGTTGGTGCAGGAAACCACTTTTGCACTTGTATTAGTGTGGAAAAAACACTTTTCGCACTTGTGTTAGTGTTGAAAAACCACTTTTCGCACTTGTGTTAGTGTTGAAAAACCACTTTTCGCACTTGTGTTGGTGCAGGAAACCACTTTTGCACTTGTATTAGTGTGGAAAAAACACTTTTTGCACTTGTGATAGTGTTGAAAAACCACTTTTAGCACTTGTGTTAGTGTTGAAAAACCACTTTTTGCACTTGTGTTGGTGCAGGAAACCAATTTTTGCACTTGTGTTAGTGTTGAAAAACCACTTTTCGCACTTGTGATGGTGCAGGAAACCACTTTTGCACTTGTATTAGTGTGGAAAAAACACTTTTTGCACTTGTGATAGTGTTGAAAAACCACTTTTCGCACTTGTGATGGTGCAGGAAACCACTTTTGCACTTGTATTAGTGTGGAAAAAACACTTTTTGCACTTGTGATAGTGTTGAAAAACCACTTTTCGCACTTGTGTTAGTGTTGAAAAAGCACTTTTCGCACTTGTGTTAGTGTTGAAAAACCACTTTTCACACTTGTGTTGGTGCAGGAAACCACTTTTTGCACTTGTGTTAGTGTTGAAAAACCACTTTTCGCACTTGTGATGGTGCAGGAAACCACTTTTGCACTTGTATTAGTGTGGAAAAAACACTTTTTGCACTTGTGATAGTGTTGAAAAACCACTTTTCGCACTTGTGTTAGTGTTGAAAAAGCACTTTTCGCACTTGTGTTAGTGTTGAAAAACCACTTTTCACACTTGTGTTGGTGCAGGAAACCACTTTTTGCACTTGTGTTAGTGTTGAAAAACCACTTTTCGCACTTGTGATGGTGCAGGAAACCACTTTTGCACTTGTATTAGTGTGGAAAAAACACTTTTCGCACTTGTGTTAGTGTTGAAAAACCACTTTTCGCGCTTGTGTTAGTGTTGAAAAACCACTTTTCGCACTTGTGTTGGTGCAGGAAACCACTTTTGCACTTGTATTAGTGTGGAAAAAACACTTTTTGCACTTGTGATAGTGTTGAAAAACCACTTTTCGCACTTGTGTTAGTGTTGAAAAACCACTTTTCGCACTTGTGTTAGTGTTGAAAAACCACTTTTCACACTTGTGTTGGTGCAGGAAACCACTTTTGCACTTGTATTAGTGTGGAAAAAACACTTTTTGCACTTGTGATAGTGTTGAAAAACCACTTTTCGCACGTGTGTTAGTGTTGAAAAACCACTTTTCGCGCTTGTGTTGGTGCAGGAAACCACTTTTGCACTTGTATTAGTGTGGAAAAAACCCTTTTTGCACTTGTGATAGTGTTGAAAAACCACTTTTCGCACTTGTGTTAGTGTTGAAAAACCACTTTTCGCACTTGTGTTAGTGTTGAAAAACCACTTTTCGCAATTGTGTTGGTGCAGGAAACCACTTTTGCACTTGTATTAGTGTGGAAAAAACACTTTTCGCACTTGTGTTAGTGTTGAAAAACCACTTTTTGCACTTGTGTTAGTGTTGAAAAACCACTTTTCGCACTTGTGTTGGTGCAGGAAACCACTTTTGCACTTGTATTAGTGTGGAAAAAACACTTTTTGCACTTGTGATAGTGTTGAAAAACCACTTTTAGCACTTGTGTTAGTGTTGAAAAACCACTTTTCGCACTTGTGTTGGTGCAGGAAACCACTTTTGCACTTGTATTAGTGTGGAAAAACACTTTTTGCACTTGTGATAGTGTTGAAAAACCACTTTTCGCACTTGTGTTAGTGTTGAAAAACCACTTTTCACACTTGTGTTAGTGTTGAAAAACCACTTTTCGCACTTGTGTTAGTGTTGAAAAACCACTTTTCGCACTTGTGTTGGTGCAGGAAACCACTTTTGCACTTGTATTAGTGTGGAAAAAACACTTTTTGCACTTGTGATAGTGTTGAAAAACCACTTTTCGCACTTGTGTTAGTGTTGAAAAAGCACTTTTCGCACTTGTGTTAGTGTTGAAAAACCACTTTTCGCACTTGTGTTAGTGTTGAAAAAGCACTTTTCGCACTTGTGTTAGTGTTGAAAAACCACTTTTCGCACTTGTGATGGTGCAGGAAACCACTTTTGCACTTGTATTAGTGTGGAAAAAACACCTTTCACACTTGTGTTAGTGTTGAAAAACCACTTTTCGCACTTGTGTTAGTGTTGAAAAACCACTTTTCGCACTTGTGTTGGTGCAGGAAACCACTTTTGCACTTGTATTAGTGTGGAAAAAACACTTTTTGCACTTGTGATAGTGTTGAAAAACCACTTTTCGCACTTGTGTTGGTGCAGGAAACCACTTTTGCACTTGTATTAGTGTGGAAAAACCACTTTTCACACTTGTGTTATTGTTGAAAAACCACTTTTTGCACTTGTGTTAGTGTTGAAAAACCACTTTTTGCACTTGTGTTGGTGCAGGAAACCACTTTTGCACTTGTATTAGTGTGGAAAAACCACTTTTCACACTTGTGTTATTGTTGAAAAACCACTTTTTGCACTTGTGTTAGTGTTGAAAAACCACTTTTTGCACTTGTGTTGGTGCAGGAAACCACTTTTGCACTTGTATTAGTGTGGAAAAAACACTTTTTGCACTTGTGATAGTGTTGAAAAACCACTTTTCGCACTTGTGTTAGTGTTGAAAAACCACTTTTCGCACTTGTGTTAGTGTTGAAAAACTACTTTTCGCACTTGTGTTAGTGTTGAAAAACCACTTTTCGCACTTGTGTTGGTGCAGGAAACCACTTTTGCACTTGTATTAGTGTGGAAAAACCACTTTTCACACTTGTGTTAGTGTTGAAAAACCACTTTTCGCACTTGTGTTGGTGCAGGAAACCACTTTTGCACTTGTATTAGTGTGGAAAAACCACTTTTCGCACTTGTGTTAGTGTTGAAAGACCACTTTTCGCACTTGTGTTAGTGTTGAAAAACCACTTTTCGCACTTGTGTTGGTGCAGGAAACCACTTTTGCACTTGTATTAGTGTGGAAAAACACTTTTTGCACTTGTATTAGTGTGGAAAAACCACTTTTCTCACTTGTGTTAGTGTTGAAAAACCACTTTTCACACTTGTGTTAGTGTTGAAAAACCACTTTTCGCACTTGTGTTAGTGTTGAAAAACCACTTTTCGCACTTGTGTTGGTGCAGGAAACCACTTTTGCACTTGTATTAGTGTGGAAAAAACACTTTTTGCACTTGTGATAGTGTTGAAAAACCACTTTTCGCACTTGTGTTAGTGTTGAAAAAGCACTTTTCGCACTTGTGTTAGTGTTGAAAAACCACTTTTCACACTTGTGTTGGTGCAGGAAACCACTTTTTGCACTTGTGTTAGTGTTGAAAAACCACTTTTCGCACTTGTGATGGTGCAGGAAACCACTTTTGCACTTGTATTAGTGTGGAAAAAACACTTTTTGCACTTGTGATAGTGTTGAAAAACCACTTTTCGCACTTGTGTTAGTGTTGAAAAAGCACTTTTCGCACTTGTGTTAGTGTTGAAAAACCACTTTTCACACTTGTGTTGGTGCAGGAAACCACTTTTTGCACTTGTGTTAGTGTTGAAAAACCACTTTTCGCACTTGTGATGGTGCAGGAAACCACTTTTGCACTTGTATTAGTGTGGAAAAAACACTTTTCGCACTTGTGTTAGTGTTGAAAAACCACTTTTCGCGCTTGTGTTAGTGTTGAAAAATCACTTTTCGCTCTTGTGTTGGTGCAGGAAACCACTTTTGCACTTGTATTAGTGTGGAAAAAACACTTTTTGCACTTGTGATAGTGTTGAAAAACCACTTTTCGCACTTGTGTTAGTGTTGAAAAACCACTTTTCGCACTTGTGTTAGTGTTGAAAAACCACTTTTCACACTTGTGTTGGTGCAGGAAACCACTTTTGCACTTGTATTAGTGTGGAAAAAACACTTTTTGCACTTGTGATAGTGTTGAAAAACCACTTTTCGCACGTGTGTTAGTGTTGAAAAACCACTTTTCGCACTTGTGTTGGTGCAGGAAACCACTTTTGCACTTGTATTAGTGTGGAAAAAACCCTTTTTTGCACTTGTGATAGTGTTGAAAAACCACTTTTCGCACTTGTGTTAGTGTTGAAAAACCACTTTTCGCACTTGTGTTAGTGTTGAAAAACTACTTTTCGCACTTGTGTTAGTGTTGAAAAACCACTTTTCGCACTTGTGTTGGTGCAGGAAACCACTTTTGCACTTGTATTAGTGTGGAAAAACCACTTTTCACACTTGTGTTAGTGTTGAAAAACCACTTTTCGCACTTGTGTTGGTGCAGGAAACCACTTTTGCACTTGTATTAGTGTGGAAAAACCACTTTTCGCACTTGTGTTAGTGTTGAAAGACCACTTTTCGCACTTGTGTTAGTGTTGAAAAACCACTTTTCGCACTTGTGTTGGTGCAGGAAACCACTTTTGCACTTGTATTAGTGTGGAAAAACACTTTTTGCACTTGTGATAGTGTTGAAAAACCACTTTTCGCACTTGTGATGGTGCAGGAAACCACTTTTGCACTTGTATTAGTGTGGAAAAAACACCTTTCGCACTTGTGTTAGTGTTGAAAAACCACTTTTTGCACTTGTGTTAGTGTTGAAAAACCACTTTTTGCACTTGTGTTGGTGCAGGAAACCACTTTTGCACTTGTATTAGTGTGGAAAAAACACTTTTTGCACTTGTGATAGTGTTGAAAAACCACTTTTCGCACTTGTGTTAGTGTTGAAAAACCACTTTTCGCACTTGTGTTAGTGTTGAAAAACTACTTTTCGCACTTGTGTTAGTGTTGAAAAACCACTTTTCGCACTTGTGTTGGTGCAGGAAACCACTTTTGCACTTGTATTAGTGTGGAAAAACCACTTTTCACACTTGTGTTAGTGTTGAAAAACCACTTTTCGCACTTGTGTTGGTGCAGGAAACCACTTTTGCACTTGTATTAGTGTGGAAAAACCACTTTTCGCACTTGTGTTAGTGTTGAAAGACCACTTTTCGCACTTGTGTTAGTGTTGAAAAACCACTTTTCGCACTTGTGTTGGTGCAGGAAACCACTTTTGCACTTGTATTAGTGTGGAAAAAGCACTTTTCGCACTTGTGTTAGTGTTGAAAAACCACTTTTCGCACTTGTGATGGTGCAGGAAACCACTTTTGCACTTGTATTAGTGTGGAAAAAACACCTTTCGCACTTGTGTTAGTGTTGAAAAACCACTTTTCGCACTTGTGTTAGTGTTGAAAAACCACTTTTCGCACTTGTGTTGGTGCAGGAAACCACTTTTGCACTTGTATTAGCGTGGAAAAAACACTTTTTGCACTTGTGATAGTGTTGAAAAACCACTTTTCGCACTTGTGTTGGTGCAGGAAACCACTTTTGCACTTGTATTAGTGTGGAAAAACCACTTTTCACACTTGTGTTATTGTTGAAAAACCACTTTTCGCACTTGTGTTGGTGCAGGAAACCACTTTTGCACTTGTATTAGTGTGGAAAAACCACTTTTCACACTTGTGTTATTGTTGAAAAACCACTTTTTGCACTTGTGTTAGTGTTGAAAAACCACTTTTTGCACTTGTGTTGGTGCAGGAAACCACTTTTGCACTTGTATTAGTGTGGAAAAAACACTTTTTGCACTTGTGATAGTGTTGAAAAACCACTTTTCGCACTTGTGTTAGTGTTGAAAAACCACTTTTCGCACTTGTGTTAGTGTTGAAAAACTACTTTTCGCACTTGTGTTAGTGTTGAAAAACCACTTTTCGCACTTGTGTTGGTGCAGGAAACCACTTTTGCACTTGTATTAGTGTGGAAAAACCACTTTTCACACTTGTGTTAGTGTTGAAAAACCACTTTTCGCACTTGTGTTGGTGCAGGAAACCACTTTTGCACTTGTATTAGTGTGGAAAAACCACTTTTCGCACTTGTGTTAGTGTTGAAAGACCACTTTTCGCACTTGTGTTAGTGTTGAAAAACCACTTTTCGCACTTGTGTTGGTGCAGGAAACCACTTTTGCACTTGTATTAGTGTGGAAAAACACTTTTTGCACTTGTATTAGTGTGGAAAAACCACTTTTCGCACTTGTGTTAGTGTTGAAAAACCACTTTTCACACTTGTGTTAGTGTTGAAAAACCAGTTTTCGCACTTGTGTTAGTGTTGAAAAACCACTTTTCGCACTTGTGTTGGTGCAGGAAACCACTTTTGCACTTGTATTAGTGTGGAAAAAACACTTTTTGCACTTGTGATAGTGTTGAAAAACCACTTTTCGCACTTGTGTTAGTGTTGAAAAAGCACTTTTCGCACTTGTGTTAGTGTTGAAAAACCACTTTTCACACTTGTGTTGGTGCAGGAAACCACTTTTTGCACTTGTGTTAGTGTTGAAAAACCACTTTTCGCACTTGTGATGGTGCAGGAAACCACTTTTGCACTTGTATTAGTGTGGAAAAAACACTTTTTGCACTTGTGATAGTGTTGAAAAACCACTTTTCGCACTTGTGTTAGTGTTGAAAAAGCACTTTTCGCACTTGTGTTAGTGTTGAAAAACCACTTTTCACACTTGTGTTGGTGCAGGAAACCACTTTTTGCACTTGTGTTAGTGTTGAAAAACCACTTTTCGCACTTGTGATGGTGCAGGAAACCACTTTTGCACTTGTATTAGTGTGGAAAAAACACTTTTCGCACTTGTGTTAGTGTTGAAAAACCACTTTTCGCGCTTGTGTTAGTGTTGAAAAACCACTTTTCGCACTTGTGTTGGTGCAGGAAACCACTTTTGCACTTGTATTAGTGAGGAAAAAACACTTTTTGCACTTGTGATAGTGTTGAAAAACCACTTTTCGCACTTGTGTTAGTGTTGAAAAACCACTTTTCGCACTTGTGTTAGTGTTGAAAAACCACTTTTCACACTTGTGTTGGTGCAGGAAACCACCTTTGCACTTGTATTAGTGTGGAAAAAACACTTTTTGCACTTGTGATAGTGTTGAAAAACCACTTTTCGCACGTGTGTTAGTGTTGAAAAACCACTTTTCGCACTTGTGTTGGTGCAGGAAACCACTTTTGCACTTGTATTAGTGTGGAAAAAACCCTTTTTGCACTTGTGATAGTGTTGAAAAACCACTTTTCGCACTTGTGTTAGTGTTGAAAAACCACTTTTCGCACTTGTGTTAGTGTTGAAAAACCACTTTTCGCAATTGTGTTGGTGCAGGAAACCACTTTTGCACTTGTATTAGTGTGGAAAAAACACTTTTCGCACTTGCGTTAGTGTTGAAAAACCACTTTTCGCACTTGTGTTAGTGTTGAAAAACCACTTTTCGCACTTGTGTTGGTGCAGGAAACCACTTTTGCACTTGTATTAGTGTGGAAAAAACACTTTTTGCACTTGTGATAGTGTTGAAAAACCACTTTTAGCACTTGTGTTAGTGTTGAAAAACCACTTTTCGCACTTGTGTTGGTGCAGGAAACCACTTTTTGCACTTGTGTTAGTGTTGAAAAACCACTTTTCGCACTTGTGATGGTGCAGGAAACCACTT
Organism: Myxine glutinosa; assembly: GCF_964187855.1. Taxonomy (NCBI): domain Eukaryota; kingdom Metazoa; phylum Chordata; class Myxini; order Myxiniformes; family Myxinidae; genus Myxine; species Myxine glutinosa. Next base: position 44,792 of record NW_027617130.1, read on the forward strand.
TTGCACTTGTATTAGTGTGGAAAAAACACTTTTTGCACTTGTGATAGTGTTGAAAAACCACTTTTCGCACTTGTGATGGTGCAGGAAACCACTTTTGCACTTGTATTAGTGTGGAAAAAACACTTTTTGCACTTGTGATAGTGTTGAAAAACCACTTTTCGCACTTGTGTTAGTGTTGAAAAAGCACTTTTCGCACTTGTGTTAGTGTTGAAAAACCACTTTTCACACTTGTGTTGGTGCAGGAAACCACTTTTTGCACTTGTGTTAGTGTTGAAAAACCACTTTTCGCACTTGTGATGGTGCAGGAAACCACTTTTGCACTTGTATTAGTGTGGAAAAAACACTTTTTGCACTTGTGATAGTGTTGAAAAACCACTTTTCGCACTTGTGTTAGTGTTGAAAAAGCACTTTTCGCACTTGTGTTAGTGTTGAAAAACCACTTTTCACACTTGTGTTGGTGCAGGAAACCACTTTTTGCACTTGTGTTAGTGTTGAAAAACCACTTTTCGCACTTGTGATGGTGCAGGAAACCACTTTTGCACTTGTATTAGTGTGGAAAAAACACTTTTCGCACTTGTGTTAGTGTTGAAAAACCACTTTTCGCGCTTGTGTTAGTGTTGAAAAACCACTTTTCGCACTTGTGTTGGTGCAGGAAACCACTTTTGCACTTGTATTAGTGTGGAAAAAACACTTTTTGCACTTGTGATAGTGTTGAAAAACCACTTTTCGCACTTGTGTTAGTGTTGAAAAACCACTTTTCGCACTCGTGTTAGTGTTGAAAAACCACTTTTCACACTTGTGTTGGTGCAGGAAACCACTTTTGCACTTGTATTAGTGTGGAAAAAACACTTTTTGCACTTGTGATAGTGTTGAAAAACCACTTTTCGCACGTGTGTTAGTGTTGAAAAACCACTTTTCGCACATGTGTTGGTGCAGGAAACCACTTTTGCACTTGTATTAGTGTGGAAAAAACCCTTTTTGCACTTGTGATAGTGTTGAAAAACCACTTTTCGCACTTGTGTTAGTGTTGAAAAACCACTTTTCGCACTTGTGTTAGTGTTGAAAAACCACTTTTCGCAATTGTGTTGGTGCAGGAAACCACTTTTGCACTTGTATCAGTGTGGAAAAAACACTTTTCGCACTTGTGTTAGTGTTGAAATACCACTTTTCGCACTTGTGTTAGTGTTGAAAAACCACTTTTCGCACTTGTGTTGGTGCAGGAAACCACTTTTGCACTTGTATTAGTGTGGAAAAAACACTTTTTGCACTTGTGATAGTGTTGAAAAACCACTTTTAGCACTTGTGTTAGTGTTGAAAAACCACTTTTCGCACTTGTGTTGGTGCAGGAAACCACTTTTGCACTTGTATTAGTGTGGAAAAACACTTTTTGCACTTGTGATAGTGTTGAAAAACCACTTTTCGCACTTGTGTTAGTGTTGAAAAACCACTTTTCACACTTGTGTTAGTGTTGAAAAACCACTTTTCGCACTTGTGTTAGTGTTGAAAAACCACTTTTCGCACTTGTGTTGGTGCAGGAAACCACTTTTGCACTTGTATTAGTGTGGAAAAAACACTTTTTGCACTTGTGATAGTGTTGAAAAACCACTTTTCGCACTTGTGTTAGTGTTGAAAAAGCACTTTTCGCACTTGTGTTAGTGTTGAAAAACCACTTTTCGCACTTGTGTTAGTGTTGAAAAAGCACTTTTCGCACTTGTGTTAGTGTTGAAAAACCACTTTTCGCACTTGTGATGGTGCAGGAAACCACTTTTGCACTTGTATTAGTGTGGAAAAAACACCTTTCACACTTGTGTTAGTGTTGAAAAACCACTTTTCGCACTTGTGTTAGTGTTGAAAAACCACTTTTCGCACTTGTGTTGGTGCAGGAAACCACTTTTGCACTTGTATTAGTGTGGAAAAAACACTTTTTGCACTTGTGATAGTGTTGAAAAACCACTTTTCGCACTTGTGTTGGTGCAGGAAACCACTTTTGCACTTGTATTAGTGTGGAAAAACCACTTTTCACACTTGTGTTATTGTTGAAAAACCACTTTTTGCACTTGTGTTAGTGTTGAAAAACCACTTTTTGCACTTGTGTTGGTGCAGGAAACCACTTTTGCACTTGTATTAGTGTGGAAAAACCACTTTTCACACTTGTGTTATTGTTGAAAAACCACTTTTTGCACTTGTGTTAGTGTTGAAAAACCACTTTTTGCACTTGTGTTGGTGCAGGAAACCACTTTTGCACTTGTATTAGTGTGGAAAAAACACTTTTTGCACTTGTGATAGTGTTGAAAAACCACTTTTCGCACTTGTGTTAGTGTTGAAAAACCACTTTTCGCACTTGTGTTAGTGTTGAAAAACTACTTTTCGCACTTGTGTTGGTGCAGGAAACCACTTTTGCACTTGTATTAGTGTGGAAAAACCACTTTTCACACTTGTGTTAGTGTTGAAAAACCACTTTTCAGCACTTGTGTTGGTGCAGGAAACCACTTTTGCACTTGTATTAGTGTGGAAAAACCACTTTTCGCACTTGTGTTAGTGTTGAAAGACCACTTTTCGCACTTGTGTTAGTGTTGAAAAACCACTTTTCGCACTTGTGTTGGTGCAGGAAACCACTTTTGCACTTGTATTAGTGTGGAAAAACACTTTTTGCACTTGTATTAGTGTGGAAAAACCACTTTTCGCACTTGTGTTAGTGTTGAAAAACCACTTTTCACACTTGTGTTAGTGTTGAAAAACCACTTTTCGCACTTGTGTTAGTGTTGAAAAACCACTTTTCGCACTTGTGTTGGTGCAGGAAACCACTTTTGCAGTTGTATTAGTGTGGAAAAAACACTTTTTGCACTTGTGATAGTGTTGAAAAACCACTTTTCGCACTTGTGTTAGTGTTGAAAAAGCACTTTTCGCACTTGTGTTAGTGTTGAAAAACCACTTTTCACACTTGTGTTGGTGCAGGAAACCACTTTTTGCACTTGTGTTAGTGTTGAAAAACCACTTTTCGCACTTGTGATGGTGCAGGAAACCACTTTTGCACTTGTATTAGTGTGGAAAAAACACTTTTTGCACTTGTGATAGTGTTGAAAAACCACTTTTCGCACTTGTGTTAGTGTTGAAAAAGCACTTTTCGCACTTGTGTTAGTGTTGAAAAACCACTTTTCACACTTGTGTTGGTGCAGGAAACCACTTTTTGCACTTGTGTTAGTGTTGAAAAACCACTTTTCGCACTTGTGATGGTGCAGGAAACCACTTTTGCACTTGTATTAGTGTGGAAAAAACACTTTTCGCACTTGTGTTAGTGTTGAAAAACCACTTTTCGCGCTTGTGTTAGTGTTGAAAAACCACTTTTCGCACTTGTGTTGGTGCAGGAAACCACTTTTGCACTTGTATTAGTGTGGAAAAAACACTTTTTGCACTTGTGATAGTGTTGAAAAACCACTTTTCGCACTTGTGTTAGTGTTGAAAAACCACTTTTCGCACTTGTGTTGGTGTTGAAAAACCACTTTTCACACTTGTGTTGGTGCAGGAAACCACTTTTGCACTTGTATTAGTGTGGAAAAAACACTTTTTGCACTTGTGATAGTGTTGAAAAACCACTTTTCGCACGTGTGTTAGTGTTTAAAAACCACTTTTCGCACTTGTGTTGGTGCAGGAAACCACTTTTGCACTTGTATTAGTGTGGAAAAAACCCTTTTTGCACTTGTGATAGTGTTGAAAAACCACTTTTCGCACTTGTGTTAGTGTTGAAAAACCACTTTTCGCACTTGTGTTAGTGTTGAAAAACCACTTTTCGCAATTGTGTTGGTGCAGGAAACCACTTTTGCACTTGTATTAGTGTGGAAAAAACACTTTTTGCACTTGTGATAGTGTTGAAAAACCACTTTTCGCACTTGTTTTAGTGTTGAAAAACCACTTTTTGCACTTGTGATGGTGCAGGAAACCACTTTTGCACTTGTATTAGTGTGGAAAAAACACTTTTCGCACTTGTGTTAGTGTTGAAAAACCACTTTTCGCACTTGTGTTAGTGTTGAAAAACCACTTTTCGCACTTGTGTTGGTGCAGGAAACCACTTTTGCACTTGTATTAGTGTGGAAAAAACACTTTTTGCACTTGTGATAGTGTTGAAAAACCACTTTTAGCACTTGTGTTAGTGTTGAAAAACCACTTTTCGCACTTGTGTTGGTGCAGGAAACCACTTTTGCACTTGTATTAGTGTGGAAAAAACACTTTTTGCACTTGTGATAGTGTTGAAAAACCACTTTTCGCACTTGTGTTAGTGTTGAAAAACCACTTTTCACACTTGTGTTAGTGTTGAAAAACCACTTTTCGCACTTGTGTTAGTGTTGTGAAAAACCACTTTTCGCACTTGTGTTGGTGCAGGAAACCACTTTTGCACTTGTATTAGTGTGGAAAAAACACTTTTTGCACTTGTGATAGTGTTGAAAAACCACTTTTCGCACTTGTGTTAGTGTTGAAAAAGCACTTTTCGCACTTGTGTTAGTGTTGAAAAACCACTTTTCACACTTGTGTTGGTGCAGGAAACCACTTTTTGCACTTGTGTTAGTGTTGAAAAACCACTTTTCGCACTTGTGATGGTGCAGGAAACCACTTTTGCACTTGTATTAGTGTGGAAAAAACACTTTTTGCACTTGTGATAGTGTTGAAAAACCACTTTTCGCACTTGTGTTAGTGTTGAAAAAGCACTTTTCGCACTTGTGTTAGTGTTGAAAAACCACTTTTCACACTTGTGTTGGTGCAGGAAACCACTTTTTGCACTTGTGTTAGTGTTGAAAAACCACTTTTCGCACTTGTGATGGTGCAGGAAACCACTTTTGCACTTGTATTAGTGTGGAAAAAACACTTTTCGCACTTGTGTTAGTGTTGAAAAACCACTTTTCGCGCTTGTGTTAGTGTTGAAAAACCACTTTTCGCACTTGTGTTGGTGCAGGAAACCACTTTTGCACTTGTATTAGTGTGGAAAAAACACTTTTTGCACTTGTGATAGTGTTGAAAAACCACTTTTCGCACTTGTGTTAGTGTTGAAAAACCACTTTTCGCACTTGTGTTAGTGTTGAAAAACCACTTTTCACACTTGTGTTGGTGCAGGAAACCACTTTTGCACTTGTATTAGTGTGGAAAAAACACTTTTTGCAATTGTGATAGTGTTGAAAAACCACTTTTCGCACGTGTGTTAGTGTTGAAAAACCACTTTTCGCACTTGTGTTGGTGCAGGAAACCACTTTTGCACTTGTATTAGTGTGGAAAAACCACTTTTCGCACTTGTGTTAGTGTTGAAAAACCACTTTTCACACTTGTGTTAGTGTTGAAAAACCACTTTTCGCACTTGTGTTAGTGTTGAAAAACCACTTTTCGCACTTGTGTTGGTGCAGGAAACCACTTTTGCACTTGTATTAGTGTGGAAAAAACACTTTTTGCACTTGTGATAGTGTTGAAAAACCACTTTTCGCACTTGTGTTAGTGTTGAAAAAGCACTTTTTCGCACTTGTGTTAGTGTTGAAAAACCACTTTTCGCACTTGTGTTAGTGTTGAAAAAGCACTTTTCGCACTTGTGTTAGTGTTGAAAAACCACTTTTCGCACTTGTGATGGTGCAGGAAACCACTTTTGCACTTGTATTAGTGTGGAAAAAACACCTTTCGCACTTGTGTTAGTGTTGAAAAACCACTTTTCGCACTTGTGTTAGTGTTGAAAAACCACTTTTCGCACTTGTGTTGGTGCAGGAAACCACTTTTGCACTTGTATTAGTGTGGAAAAAACACTTTTTGCACTTGTGATAGTGTTGAAAAACCACTTTTCGCACTTGTGTTGGTGCAGGAAACCACTTTTGCACTTGTATTAGTGTGGAAAAACCACTTTTCACACTTGTGTTATTGTTGAAAAACCACTTTTTGCACTTGTGTTAGTGTTGAAAAACCACTTTTTGCACTTGTGTTGGTGCAGGAAACCACTTTTGCACTTGTATTAGTGTGGAAAAAACACTTTTTGCACTTGTGATAGTGTTGAAAAACCACTTTTCGCACTTGTGTTAGTGTTGAAAAACCACTTTTCGCACTTGTGTTAGTGTTGAAAAACTACTTTTCGCACTTGTGTTAGTGTTGAAAAACCACTTTTCGCACTTGTGTTGGTGCAGGAAACCACTTTTGCACTTGTATTAGTGTGGAAAAACCACTTTTCACACTTGTGTTAGTGTTGAAAAACCACTTTTCGCACTTGTGTTGGTGCAGGAAACCACTTTTGCACTTGTATTAGTGTGGAAAAACCACTTTTCGCACTTGTGTTAGTGTTGAAAAACCACTTTTCGCACTTGTGTTGGTGCAGGAAACCACTTTTGCACTTGTATTAGTGTGGAAAAACACTTTTTGCACTTGTATTAGTGTGGAAAAACCACTTTTCGCACTTGTGTTAGTGTTGAAAAACCACTTTTCACACTTGTGTTAGTGTTGAAAAACCACTTTTCGCACTTGTGTTAGTGTTGAAAAACCACTTTTCGCACTTGTGTTGGTGCAGGAAACCACTTTTGCACTTGTATTAGTGTGGAAAAAACACTTTTTGCACTTGTGATAGTGTTGAAAAACCACTTTTCGCACTTGTGTTAGTGTTGAAAAAGCACTTTTCGCACTTGTGTTAGTGTTGAAAAACCACTTTTCACACTTGTGTTGGTGCAGGAAACCACTTTTTGCACTTGTGTTAGTGTTGAAAAACCACTTTTCGCACTTGTGATGGTGCAGGAAACCACTTTTGCACTTGTATTAGTGTGGAAAAAACACTTTTTGCACTTGTGATAGTGTTGAAAAACCACTTTTCGCACTTGTGTTAGTGTTGAAAAAGCACTTTTCGCACTTGTGTTAGTGTTGAAAAACCACTTTTCACACTTGTGTTAGTGTTGAAAAACCACTTTTCGCACTTGTGTTAGTGTTGAAAAACCACTTTTCGCACTTGTGTTGGTGCAGGAAACCACTTTTGCACTTGTATTAGTGTGGAAAAAACACTTTTTGCACTTGTGATAGTGTTGAAAAACCACTTTTCGCACTTGTGTTAGTGTTGAAAAAGCACTTTTCGCACTTGTGTTAGTGTTGAAAAACCACTTTTCGCACCTGTGTTGGTGCAGGAAACCACTTTTGCACTTGTATTAGTGTGGAAAAACCACTTTTCACACTTGTGTTAGTGTTGAAAAACCACTTTTCGCACTTGTGTTGGTGCAGGAAACCACTTTTGCACTTGTATTAGTGTGGAAAAACCACTTTTCGCACTTGTGTTAGTGTTGAAAGACCACTTTTCGCACTTGTGTTAGTGTTGAAAAACCACTTTTCGCACTTGTGTTGGTGCAGGAAACCACTTTTGCACTTGTATTAGTGTGGAAAAACACTTTTTGCACTTGTGATAGTGTTGAAAAACCACTTTTCGCACTTGTGTTAGTGTTGAAAAACCACTTTTCACACTTGTGTTAGTGTTGAAAAACCACTTTTCGCACTTGTGTTAGTGTTGAAAAACCACTTTTCGCACTTGTGTTGGTGCAGGAAACCACTTTTGCACTTGTATTAGTGTGGAAAAAACACTTTTGCACTTGTGATAGTGTTGAAAAACCACTTTTCGCACTTGTGTTAGTGTTGAAAAAGCACTTTTCGCACTTGTGTTAGTGTTGAAAAACCACTTTTCACACTTGTGTTGGTGCAGGAAACCACTTTTTGCACTTGTGTTAGTGTTGAAAAACCACTTTTCGCACTTGTGATGGTGCAGGAAACCACTTTTGCACTTGTATTAGTGTGGAAAAAACACTTTTTGCACTTGTGATAGTGTTGAAAAACCACTTTTCGCACTTGTGTTAGTGTTGAAAAAGCACTTTTCGCACTTGTGTTAGTGTTGAAAAACCACTTTTCACACTTGTGTTGGTGCAGGAAACCACTTTTTGCACTTGTGTTAGTGTTGAAAAAGCACTTTTCGCACTTGTGATGGTGCAGGAAACCACTTTTGCACTTGTATTAGTGTGGAAAAAACACTTTTCGCACTTGTGTTAGTGTTGAAAAACCACTTTTCGCGCTTGTGTTAGTGTTGAAAAACCACTTTTCGCACTTGTGTTGGTGCAGGAAACCACTTTTGCACTTGTATTAGTGTGGAAAAAACACTTTTTGCACTTGTGATAGTGTTGAAAAACCACTTTTCGCACTTGTGTTAGTGTTGAAAAACCACTTTTCGCACTTGTGTTAGTGTTGAAAAACCACTTTTCACACTTGTGTTGGTGCAGGAAACCACTTTTGCACTTGTATTAGTGTGGAAAAAACACTTTTTGCACTTGTGATAGTGTTGAAAAACCACTTTTCGCACGTGTGTTAGTGTTGAAAAACCACTTTTCGCACTTGTGTTGGTGCAGGAAACCACTTTTGCACTTGTATTAGTGTGGAAAAACCACTTTTCGCACTTGTGTTAGTGTTGAAAAACCACTTTTCACACTTGTGTTAGTGTTGAAAAACCACTTTTCGCACTTGTGTTAGTGTTGAAAAACCACTTTTCGCACTTGTGTTGGTGCAGGAAACCACTTTTGCACTTGTATTAGTGTGGAAAAAACACTTTTTGCACTTGTGATAGTGTTGAAAAACCACTTTTCGCACTTGTGTTAGTGTTGAAAAAGCACTTTTCGCACTTGTGTTAGTGTTGAAAAACCACTTTTCGCACTTGTGTTAGTGTTGAAAAAGCACTTTTCGCACTTGTGTTAGTGTTGAAAAACCACTTTTCGCACTTGTGATGGTGCAGGAAACCACTTTTGCACTTGTATTAGTGTGGAAAAAACACCTTTCGCACTTGTGTTAGTGTTGAAAAACCACTTTTCGCACTTGTGTTAGTGTTGAAAAACCACTTTTCGCACTTGTGTTGGTGCAGGAAACCACTTTTGCACTTGTATTAGTGTGGAAAAAACACTTTTTGCACTTGTGATAGTGTTGAAAAACCACTTTTCGCACTTGTGTTGGTGCAGGAAACCACTTTTGCACTTGTATTAGTGTGGAAAAAACACTTTTCGCACTTGTGTTAGTGTTGAAAAACCACTTTTCGCGCTTGTTTTAGTGTTGAAAAACCACTTTTCGCTCTTGTGTTGGTGCAGGAAACCACTTTTGCACTTGTATTAGTGTGGAAAAAACACTTTTTGCACTTGTGATAGTGTTGAAAAACCACTTTTCGCACTTGTGTTAGTGTTGAAAAACCACTTTTCGCACTTGTGTTAGTGTTGAAAAACCACTTTTCACACTTGTGTTGGTGCAGGAAACCACTTTTGCACTTGTATTAGTGTGGAAAAAACACTTTTTGCACTTGTGATAGTGTTGAAAAACCACTTTTCGCACGTGTGATAGTGTTGAAAAACCACTTTTCGCACTTGTGTTGGTGCAGGAAACCACTTTTGCACTTGTATTAGTGTGGAAAAAACCCTTTTTGCACTTGTGATAGTGTTGAAAAACCACTTTTCGCACTTGTGTTAGTGTTGAAAAACCACTTTTCGCACTTGTGTTAGTGTTGAAAAACTACTTTTCGCACTTGTGTTAGTGTTGAAAAACCACTTTTCGCACTTGTGTTGGTGCAGGAAACCACTTTTGCACTTGTATTAGTGTGGAAAAAACACTTTTGCACTTGTGATAGTGTTGAAAAACCACTTTTCGCACTTGTGTTAGTGTTGAAAAAGCACTTTTCGCACTTGTGTTAGTGTTGAAAAACCACTTTTCACACTTGTGTTGGTGCAGGAAACCACTTTTTGCACTTGTGTTAGTGTTGAAAAACCACTTTTCGCACTTGTGATGGTGCAGGAAACCACTTTTGCACTTGTATTAGTGTGGAAAAAACACTTTTTGCACTTGTGATAGTGTTGAAAAACCACTTTTCGCACTTGTGTTAGTGTTGAAAAAGCACTTTTCGCACTTGTGTTAGTGTTGAAAAACCACTTTTCACACTTGTGTTGGTGCAGGAAACCACTTTTTGCACTTGTGTTAGTGTTGAAAAAGCACTTTTCGCACTTGTGATGGTGCAGGAAACCACTTTTGCACTTGTATTAGTGTGGAAAAAACACTTTTCGCACTTGTGTTAGTGTTGAAAAACCACTTTTCGCGCTTGTGTTAGTGTTGAAAAACCACTTTTCGCACTTGTGTTGGTGCAGGAAACCACTTTTGCACTTGTATTAGTGTGGAAAAAACACTTTTTGCACTTGTGATAGTGTTGAAAAACCACTTTTCGCACTTGTGTTAGTGTTGAAAAACCACTTTTCGCACTTGTGTTAGTGTTGAAAAACCACTTTTCACACTTGTGTTGGTGCAGGAAACCACTTTTGCACTTGTATTAGTGTGGAAAAAACACTTTTTGCACTTGTGATAGTGTTGAAAAACCACTTTTCGCACGTGTGTTAGTGTTGAAAAACCACTTTTCGCACTTGTGTTGGTGCAGGAAACCACTTTTGCACTTGTATTAGTGTGGAAAAACCACTTTTCGCACTTGTGTTAGTGTTGAAAAACCACTTTTCACACTTGTGTTAGTGTTGAAAAACCACTTTTCGCACTTGTGTTAGTGTTGAAAAACCACTTTTCGCACTTGTGTTGGTGCAGGAAACCACTTTTGCACTTGTATTAGTGTGGAAAAAACACTTTTTGCACTTGTGATAGTGTTGAAAAACCACTTTTCGCACTTGTGTTAGTGTTGAAAAAGCACTTTTCGCACTTGTGTTAGTGTTGAAAAACCACTTTTCGCACTTGTGTTAGTGTTGAAAAAGCACTTTTCGCACTTGTGTTAGTGTTGAAAAACCACTTTTCGCACTTGTGATGGTGCAGGAAACCACTTTTGCACTTGTATTAGTGTGGAAAAAACACCTTTCGCACTTGTGTTAGTGTTGAAAAACCACTTTTCGCACTTGTGTTAGTGTTGAAAAACCACTTTTCGCACTTGTGTTGGTGCAGGAAACCACTTTTGCACTTGTATTAGTGTGGAAAAAACACTTTTTGCACTTGTGATAGTGTTGAAAAACCACTTTTCGCACTTGTGTTGGTGCAGGAAACCACTTTTGCACTTGTATTAGTGTGGAAAAAACACTTTTCGCACTTGTGTTAGTGTTGAAAAACCACTTTTCGCGCTTGTTTTAGTGTTGAAAAACCACTTTTCGCTCTTGTGTTGGTGCAGGAAACCACTTTTGCACTTGTATTAGTGTGGAAAAAACACTTTTTGCACTTGTGATAGTGTTGAAAAACCACTTTTCGCACTTGTGTTAGTGTTGAAAAACCACTTTTCGCACTTGTGTTAGTGTTGAAAAACCACTTTTCACACTTGTGTTGGTGCAGGAAACCACTTTTGCACTTGTATTAGTGTGGAAAAAACACTTTTTGCACTTGTGATAGTGTTGAAAAACCACTTTTCGCACGTGTGATAGTGTTGAAAAACCACTTTTCGCACTTGTGTTGGTGCAGGAAACCACTTTTGCACTTGTATTAGTGTGGAAAAAACCCTTTTTGCACTTGTGATAGTGTTGAAAAACCACTTTTCGCACTTGTGTTAGTGTTGAAAAACCACTTTTCGCACTTGTGTTAGTGTTGAAAAACTACTTTTCGCACTTGTGTTAGTGTTGAAAAACCACTTTTCGCACTTGTGTTGGTGCAGGAAACCACTTTTGCACTTGTATTAGTGTGGAAAAACCACTTTTCACACTTGTGTTAGTGTTGAAAAACCACTTTTCGCACTTGTGTTGGTGCAGGAAACCACTTTTGCACTTGTATTAGTGTGGAAAAACCACTTTTCGCACTTGTGTTAGTGTTGAAAGACCACTTTTCGCACTTGTGTTAGTGTTGAAAAACCACTTTTCGCACTTGTGTTGGTGCAGGAAACCACTTTTGCACTTGTATTAGTGTGGAAAAACACTTTTTGCACTTGTGATAGTGTTGAAAAACCACTTTTCGCACTTGTGATGGTGCAGGAAACCACTTTTGCACTTGTATTAGTGTGGAAAAAACACCTTTCGCACTTGTGTTAGTGTTGAAAAACCACTTTTTGCACTTGTGTTAGTGTTGAAAAACCACTTTTTGCACTTGTGTTGGTGCAGGAAACCACTTTTGCACTTGTATTAGTGTGGAAAAAACACTTTTTGCACTTGTGATAGTGTTGAAAAACCACTTTTCGCACTTGTATTAGTGTTGAAAAACCACTTTTCGCACTTGTGTTAGTGTTGAAAAACTACTTTTCGCACTTGTGTTAGTGTTGAAAAACCACTTTTCGCACTTGTGTTGGTGCAGGAAACCACTTTTGCACTTGTATTAGTGTGGAAAAACCACTTTTCACACTTGTGTTAGTGTTGAAAAACCACTTTTCGCACTTGTGTTGGTGCAGGAAACCACTTTTGCACTTGTATTAGTGTGGAAAAACCACTTTTCGCACTTGTGTTAGTGTTGAAAGACCACTTTTCGCACTTGTGTTAGTGTTGAAAAACCACTTTTCGCACTTGTGTTGGTGCAGGAAACCACTTTTGCACTTGTATTAGTGTGGAAAAAGCACTTTTCGCACTTGTGTTAGTGTTGAAAAACCACTTTTCGCACTTGTGATGGTGCAGGAAACCACTTTTGCACTTGTATTAGTGTGGAAAAAACACCTTTCGCACTTGTGTTAGTGTTGAAAAACCACTTTTCGCACTTGTGTTAGTGTTGAAAAACCACTTTTCGCACTTGTGTTGGTGCAGGAAACCACTTTTGCACTTGTATTAGCGTGGAAAAAACACTTTTTGCACTTGTGATAGTGTTGAAAAACCACTTTTCGCACTTGTGTTGGTGCAGGAAACCACTTTTGCACTTGTATTAGTGTGGAAAAACCACTTTTCACACTTGTGTTATTGTTGAAAAACCACTTTTCGCACTTGTGTTGGTGCAGGAAACCACTTTTGCACTTGTATTAGTGTGGAAAAACCACTTTTCACACTTGTGTTATTGTTGAAAAACCACTTTTTGCACTTGTGTTAGTGTTGAAAAACCACTTTTTGCACTTGTGTTGGTGCAGGAAACCACTTTTGCACTTGTATTAGTGTGGAAAAAACACTTTTTGCACTTGTGATAGTGTTGAAAAACCACTTTTCGCACTTGTGTTAGTGTTGAAAAACCACTTTTCGCACTTGTGTTAGTGTTGAAAAACTACTTTTCGCACTTGTGTTAGTGTTGAAAAACCACTTTTCGCACTTGTGTTGGTGCAGGAAACCACTTTTGCACTTGTATTAGTGTGGAAAAACCACTTTTCACACTTGTGTTAGTGTTGAAAAACCACTTTTCGCACTTGTGTTGGTGCAGGAAACCACTTTTGCACTTGTATTAGTGTGGATAAACCACTTTTCGCACTTGTGTTAGTGTTGAAAGACCACTTTTCGCACTTGTGTTAGTGTTGAAAAACCACTTTTCGCACTTGTGTTGGTGCAGGAAACCACTTTTGCACTTGTATTAGTGTGGAAAAACACTTTTTGCACTTGTATTAGTGTGGAAAAACCACTTTTCGCACTTGTGTTAGTGTTGAAAAACCACTTTTCACACTTGTGTTAGTGTTGAAAAACCAGTTTTCGCACTTGTGTTAGTGTTGAAAAACCACTTTTCGCACTTGTGTTGGTGCAGGAAACCACTTTTGCACTTGTATTAGTGTGGAAAAAACACTTTTTGCACTTGTGATAGTGTTGAAAAACCACTTTTCGCACTTGTGTTAGTGTTGAAAAAGCACTTTTCGCACTTGTGTTAGTGTTGAAAAACCACTTTTCACACTTGTGTTGGTGCAGGAAACCACTTTTTGCACTTGTGTTAGTGTTGAAAAACCACTTTTCGCACTTGTGATGGTGCAGGAAACCACTTTTGCACTTGTATTAGTGTGGAAAAAACACTTTTTGCACTTGTGATAGTGTTGAAAAACCACTTTTCGCACTTGTGTTAGTGTTGAAAAAGCACTTTTCGCACTTGTGTTAGTGTTGAAAAACCACTTTTCACACTTGTGTTGGTGCAGGAAACCACTTTTTGCACTTGTGTTAGTGTTGAAAAACCACTTTTCGCACTTGTGATGGTGCAGGAAACCACTTTTGCACTTGTATTAGTGTGGAAAAAACACTTTTCGCACTTGTGTTAGTGTTGAAAAACCACTTTTCGCGCTTGTGTTAGTGTTGAAAAACCACTTTTCGCACTTGTGTTGGTGCAGGAAACCACTTTTGCACTTGTATTAGTGAGGAAAAAACACTTTTTGCACTTGTGATAGTGTTGAAAAACCACTTTTCGCACTTGTGTTAGTGTTGAAAAACCACTTTTCGCACTTGTGTTAGTGTTGAAAAACCACTTTTCACACTTGTGTTGGTGCAGGAAACCACCTTTGCACTTGTATTAGTGTGGAAAAAACACTTTTTGCACTTGTGATAGTGTTGAAAAACCACTTTTCGCACGTGTGTTAGTGTTGAAAAACCACTTTTCGCACTTGTGTTGGTGCAGGAAACCACTTTTGCACTTGTATTAGTGTGGAAAAAACCCTTTTTGCACTTGTGATAGTGTTGAAAAACCACTTTTCGCACTTGTGTTAGTGTTGAAAAACCACTTTTCGCACTTGTGTTAGTGTTGAAAAACCACTTTTCGCAATTGTGTTGGTGCAGGAAACCACTTTTGCACTTGTATTAGTGTGGAAAAAACACTTTTCGCACTTGCGTTAGTGTTGAAAAACCACTTTTCGCACTTGTGTTAGTGTTGAAAAACCACTTTTCGCACTTGTGTTGGTGCAGGAAACCACTTTTGCACTTGTATTAGTGTGGAAAAAACACTTTTTGCACTTGTGATAGTGTTGAAAAACCACTTTTAGCACTTGTGTTAGTGTTGAAAAACCACTTTTCGCACTTGTGTTGGTGCAGGAAACCACTTTTTGCACTTGTGTTAGTGTTGAAAAAACACTTTTCGCACTTGTGATGGTGCAGGAAACCACTTTTGCACTTGTATTAGTGTGGAAAAAACACTTTTTGCACTTGTGATAGTGTTGAAAAACCACTTTTCGCACTTGTGATGGTGCAGGAAACCACTTTTGCACTTGTATTAGTGTGGAAAAAACACTTTTTGCACTTGTGATAGTGTTGAAAAACCACTTTTCGCACTTGTGTTAGTGTTGAAAAAGCACTTTTCGCACTTGTGTTAGTGTTGAAAAACCACTTTTCACACTTGTGTTGGTGCAGGAAACCACTTTTTGCACTTGTGTTAGTGTTGAAAAACCACTTTTCGCACTTGTGATGGTGCAGGAAACCACTTTTGCACTTGTATTAGTGTGGAAAAAACACTTTTTGCACTTGTGATAGTGTTGAAAAACCACTTTTCGCACTTGTGTTAGTGTTGAAAAAGCACTTTTCGCACTTGTGTTAGTGTTGAAAAACCACTTTTCACACTTGTGTTGGTGCAGGAAACCACTTTTTGCACTTGTGTTAGTGTTGAAAAACCACTTTTCGCTCTTGTGATGGTGCAGGAAACCACTTTTGCACTTGTATTAGTGTGGAAAAAACACTTTTCGCACTTGTGTTAGTGTTGAAAAACCACTTTTCGCGCTTGTGTTAGTGTTGAAAAACCACTTTTCGCACTTGTGTTGGTGCAGGAAACCACTTTTGCACTTGTATTAGTGTGGAAAAAACACTTTTTGCACTTGTGATAGTGTTGAAAAACCACTTTTCGCACTTGTGTTAGTGTTGAAAAACCACTTTTCGCACTCGTGTTAGTGTTGAAAAACCACTTTTCACACTTGTGTTGGTGCAGGAAACCACTTTTGCACTTGTATTAGTGTGGAAAAAACACTTTTTGCACTTGTGATAGTGTTGAAAAACCACTTTTCGCACGTGTGTTAGTGTTGAAAAACCACTTTTCGCACTTGTGTTGGTGCAGGAAACCACTTTTGCACTTGTATTAGTGTGGAAAAAACCCTTTTTGCACTTGTGATAGTGTTGAAAAACCACTTTTCGCACTTGTGTTAGTGTTGAAAAACAACTTTTCGCACTTGTGTTAGTGTTGAAAAACCACTTTTCGCAATTGTGTTGGTGCAGGAAACCACTTTTGCACTTGTATTAGTGTGGAAAAAACACTTTTCGCACTTGTGTTAGTGTTGAAAAACCACTTTTCGCACTTGTGTTAGTGTTGAAAAACCACTTTTCGCACTTGTGTTGGTGCAGGAAACCACTTTTGCACTTGTATTAGTGTGGAAAAAACACTTTTTGCACTTGTGATAGTGTTGAAAAACCACTTTTAGCACTTGTGTTAGTGTTGAAAAACCACTTTTCGCACTTGTGTTGGTGCAGGAAACCACTTTTGCACTTGTATTAGTGTGGAAAAACACTTTTTGCACTTGTGATAGTGTTGAAAAACCACTTTTCGCACTTGTGTTAGTGTTGAAAAACCACTTTTCACACTTGTGTTAGTGTTGAAAAACCACTTTTCGCACTTGTGTTAGTGTTGAAAAACCACTTTTCGCACTTGTGTTGGTGCAGGAAACCACTTTTGCACTTGTATTAGTGTGGAAAAAACACTTTTTGCACTTGTGATAGTGTTGAAAAACCACTTTTCGCACTTGTGTTAGTGTTGAAAAAGCACTTTTCGCACTTGTGTTAGTGTTGAAAAACCACTTTTCGCACTTGTGTTAGTGTTGAAAAAGCACTTTTCGCACTTGTGTTAGTGTTGAAAAACCACTTTTCGCACTTGTGATGGTGCAGGAAACCACTTTTGCACTTGTATTAGTGTGGAAAAAACACCTTTCACACTTGTGTTAGTGTTGAAAAACCACTTTTCGCACTTGTGTTAGTGTTGAAAAACCACTTTTCGCACTTGTGTTGGTGCAGGAAACCACTTTTGCACTTGTATTAGTGTGGAAAAAACACTTTTTGCACTTGTGATAGTGTTGAAAAACCACTTTTCGCACTTGTGTTGGTGCAGGAAACCACTTTTGCACTTGTATTAGTGTGGAAAAACCACTTTTCACACTTGTGTTATTGTTGAAAAACCACTTTTTGCACTTGTGTTAGTGTTGAAAAACCACTTTTTGCACTTGTGTTGGTGCAGGAAACCACTTTTGCACTTGTATTAGTGTGGAAAAACCACTTTTCACACTTGTGTTATTGTTGAAAAACGACTTTTTGCACTTGTGTTAGTGTTGAAAAACCACTTTTTGCACTTGTGTTGGTGCAGGAAACCACTTTTGCACTTGTATTAGTGTGGAAAAAACACTTTTTGCACTTGTGATAGTGTTGAAAAACCACTTTTCGCACTTGTGTTAGTGTTGAAAAACCACTTTTCGCACTTGTGTTAGTGTTGAAAAACTACTTTTCGCACTTGTGTTAGTGTTGAAAAACCACTTTTCGCACTTGTGTTGGTGCAGGAAACCACTTTTGCACTTGTATTAGTGTGGAAAAACCACTTTTCACACTTGTGTTAGTGTTGAAAAACCACTTTTCGCACTTGTGTTGGTGCAGGAAACCACTTTTGCACTTGTATTAGTGTGGAAAACCCACTTTTCGCACTTGTGTTAGTGTTGAAAGACCACTTTTCGCACTTGTGTTAGTGTTGAAAAACCACTTTTCGCACTTGTGTTGGTGCAGGAAACCACTTTTGCACTTGTATTAGTGTGGAAAAACACTTTTTGCACTTGTATTAGTGTGGAAAAACCACTTTTCGCACTTGTGTTAGTGTTGAAAAACCACTTTTCACACTTGTGTTAGTGTTGAAAAACCACTTTTCGCACTTGTGTTAGTGTTGAAAACCCACTTTTCGCACTTGTGTTGGTGCAGGAAACCACTTTTGCACTTGTATTAGTGTGGAAAAACACTTTTTGCACTTGTGATAGTGTTGAAAAACCACTTTTCGCACTTGTGATGGTGCAGGAAACCACTTTTGCACTTGTATTAGTGTGGAAAAAACACCTTTCGCACTTGTGTTAGTGTTGAAAAACCACTTTTTGCACTTGTGTTAGTGTTGAAAAACCACTTTTTGCACTTGTGTTGGTGCAGGAAACCACTTTTGCACTTGTATTAGTGTGGAAAAAACACTTTTTGCACTTGTGATAGTGTTGAAAAACCACTTTTCGCACTTGTATTAGTGTTGAAAAACCACTTTTCGCACTTGTGTTAGTGTTGAAAAACTACTTTTCGCACTTGTGTTAGTGTTGAAAAACCACTTTTCGCACTTGTGTTGGTGCAGGAAACCACTTTTGCACTTGTATTAGTGTGGAAAAACCACTTTTCACACTTGTGTTAGTGTTGAAAAACCACTTTTCGCACTTGTGTTGGTGCAGGAAACCACTTTTGCACTTGTATTAGTGTGGAAAAACCACTTTTCGCACTTGTGTTAGTGTTGAAAGACCACTTTTCGCACTTGTGTTAGTGTTGAAAAACCACTTTTCGCACTTGTGTTGGTGCAGGAAACCACTTTTGCACTTGTATTAGTGTGGAAAAAGCACTTTTCGCACTTGTGTTAGTGTTGAAAAACCACTTTTCGCACTTGTGATGGTGCAGGAAACCACTTTTGCACTTGTATTAGTGTGGAAAAAACACCTTTCGCACTTGTGTTAGTGTTGAAAAACCACTTTTCGCACTTGTGTTAGTGTTGAAAAACCACTTTTCGCACTTGTGTTGGTGCAGGAAACCACTTTTGCACTTGTATTAGCGTGGAAAAAACACTTTTTGCACTTGTGATAGTGTTGAAAAACCACTTTTCGCACTTGTGTTGGTGCAGGAAACCACTTTTGCACTTGTATTAGTGTGGAAAAACCACTTTTCACACTTGTGTTATTGTTGAAAAACCACTTTTCGCACTTGTGTTGGTGCAGGAAACCACTTTTGCACTTGTATTAGTGTGGAAAAACCACTTTTCACACTTGTGTTATTGTTGAAAAACCACTTTTTGCACTTGTGTTAGTGTTGAAAAACCACTTTTTGCACTTGTGTTGGTGCAGGAAACCACTTTTGCACTTGTATTAGTGTGGAAAAAACACTTTTTGCACTTGTGATAGTGTTGAAAAACCACTTTTCGCACTTGTGTTAGTGTTGAAAAACCACTTTTCGCACTTGTGTTAGTGTTGAAAAACTACTTTTCGCACTTGTGTTAGTGTTGAAAAACCACTTTTCGCACTTGTGTTGGTGCAGGAAACCACTTTTGCACTTGTATTAGTGTGGAAAAACCACTTTTCACACTTGTGTTAGTGTTGAAAAACCACTTTTCGCACTTGTGTTGGTGCAGGAAACCACTTTTGCACTTGTATTAGTGTGGAAAAACCACTTTTCGCACTTGTGTTAGTGTTGAAAGACCACTTTTCGCACTTGTGTTAGTGTTGAAAAACCACTTTTCGCACTTGTGTTGGTGCAGGAAACCACTTTTGCACTTGTATTAGTGTGGAAAAACACTTTTTGCACTTGTATTAGTGTGGAAAAACCACTTTTCGCACTTGTGTTAGTGTTGAAAAACCACTTTTCACACTTGTGTTATTGTTGAAAAACCAGTTTTCGCACTTGTGTTAGTGTTGAAAAACCACTTTTCGCACTTGTGTTGGTGCAGGAAACCACTTTTGCACTTGTATTAGTGTGGAAAAAACACTTTTTGCACTTGTGATAGTGTTGAAAAACCACTTTTCGCACTTGTGTTAGTGTTGAAAAAGCACTTTTCGCACTTGTGTTAGTGTTGAAAAACCACTTTTCACACTTGTGTTGGTGCAGGAAACCACTTTTTGCACTTGTGTTAGTGTTGAAAAACCACTTTTCGCACTTGTGATGGTGCAGGAAACCACTTTTGCACTTGTATTAGTGTGGAAAAAACACTTTTTGCACTTGTGATAGTGTTGAAAAACCACTTTTCGCACTTGTGTTAGTGTTGAAAAAGCACTTTTCGCACTTGTGTTAGTGTTGAAAAACCACTTTTCACACTTGTGTTGGTGCAGGAAACCACTTTTTGCACTTGTGTTAGTGTTGAAAAACCACTTTTCGCACTTGTGATGGTGCAGGAAACCACTTTTGCACTTGTATTAGTGTGGAAAAAACACTTTTCGCACTTGTGTTAGTGTTGAAAAACCACTTTTCGCGCTTGTGTTAGTGTTGAAAAACCACTTTTCGCACTTGTGTTGGTGCAGGAAACCACTTTTGCACTTGTATTAGTGAGGAAAAAACACTTTTTGCACTTGTGATAGTGTTGAAAAACCACTTTTCGCACTTGTGTTAGTGTTGAAAAACCACTTTTCGCACTTGTGTTAGTGTTGAAAAACCACTTTTCACACTTGTGTTGGTGCAGGAAACCACCTTTGCACTTGTATTAGTGTGGAAAAAACACTTTTTGCACTTGTGATAGTGTTGAAAAACCACTTTTCGCACGTGTGTTAGTGTTGAAAAACCACTTTTCGCACTTGTGTTGGTGCAGGAAACCACTTTTGCACTTGTATTAGTGTGGAAAAAACCCTTTTTGCACTTGTGATAGTGTTGAAAAACCACTTTTCGCACTTGTGTTAGTGTTGAAAAACCACTTTTCGCACTTGTGTTAGTGTTGAAAAACCACTTTTCGCAATTGTGTTGGTGCAGGAAACCACTTTTGCACTTGTATTAGTGTGGAGAAAACACTTTTCGCACTTGCGTTAGTGTTGAAAAACCACTTTTCGCACTTGTGTTAGTGTTGAAAAACCACTTTTCGCACTTGTGTTGGTGCAGGAAACCACTTTTGCACTTGTATTAGTGTGGAAAAAACACTTTTTGCACTTGTGATAGTGTTGAAAAACCACTTTTAGCACTTGTGTTAGTGTTGAAAAACCACTTTTCGCACTTGTGTTGGTGCAGGAAACCACTTTTTGCACTTGTGTTAGTGTTGAAAAAACACTTTTCGCACTTGTGATGGTGCAGGAAACCACTTTTGCACTTGTATTAGTGTGGAAAAAACACTTTTTGCACTTGTGATAGTGTTGAAAAACCACTTTTCGCACTTGTGATGGTGCAGGAAACCACTTTTGCACTTGTATTAGTGTGGAAAAAACACTTTTTGCACTTGTGATAGTGTTGAAAAACCACTTTTCGCACTTGTGTTAGTGTTGAAAAAGCACTTTTCGCACTTGTGTTAGTGTTGAAAAACCACTTTTCACACTTGTGTTGGTGCAGGAAACCACTTTTTGCACTTGTGTTAGTGTTGAAAAACCACTTTTCGCACTTGTGATGGTGCAGGAAACCACTTTTGCACTTGTATTAGTGTGGAAAAAACACTTTTTGCACTTGTGATAGTGTTGAAAAACCACTTTTCGCACTTGTGTTAGTGTTGAAAAAGCACTTTTCGCACTTGTGTTAGTGTTGAAAAACCACTTTTCACACTTGTGTTGGTGCAGGAAACCACTTTTTGCACTTGTGTTAGTGTTGAAAAACCACTTTTCGCACTTGTGATGGTGCAGGAAACCACTTTTGCACTTGTATTAGTGTGGAAAAAACACTTTTCGCACTTGTGTTAGTGTTGAAAAACCACTTTTCGCGCTTGTGTTAGTGTTGAAAAACCACTTTTCGCACTTGTGTTGGTGCAGGAAACCACTTTTGCACTTGTATTAGTGTGGAAAAAACACTTTTTGCACTTGTGATAGTGTTGAAAAACCACTTTTCGCACTTGTGTTAGTGTTGAAAAACCACTTTTCGCACTCGTGTTAGTGTTGAAAAACCACTTTTCACACTTGTGTTGGTGCAGGAAACCACTTTTGCACTTGTATTAGTGTGGAAAAAACACTTTTTGCACTTGTGATAGTGTTGAAAAACCACTTTTCGCACGTGTGTTAGTGTTGAAAAACCACTTTTCGCACTTGTGTTGGTGCAGGAAACCACTTTTGCACTTGTATTAGTGTGGAAAAAACCCTTTTTGCACTTGTGATAGTGTTGAAAAACCACTTTTCGCACTTGTGTTAGTGTTGAAAAACCACTTTTCGCACTTGTGTTAGTGTTGAAAAACCACTTTTCGCAATTGTGTTGGTGCAGGAAACCACTTTTGCACTTGTATTAGTGTGGAAAAAACACTTTTCGCACTTGTGTTAGTGTTGAAAAACCACTTTTCGCACTTGTGTTAGTGTTGAAAAACCACTTTTCGCACTTGTGTTGGTGCAGGAAACCACTTTTGCACTTGTATTAGTGTGGAAAAAACACTTTTTGCACTTGTGATAGTGTTGAAAAACCACTTTTAGCACTTGTGTTAGTGTTGAAAAACTACTTTTCGCACTTGTGTTGGTGCAGGAAACCACTTTTGCACTTGTATTAGTGTGGAAAAACACTTTTTGCACTTGTGATAGTGTTGAAAAACCACTTTTCGCACTTGTGTTAGTGTTGAAAAACCACTTTTCACACTTGTGTTAGTGTTGAAAAACCACTTTTCGCACTTGTGTTAGTGTTGAAAAACCACTTTTCGCACTTGTGTTGGTGCAGGAAACCACTTTTGCACTTGTATTAGTGTGGAAAAAACACTTTTTGCACTTGTGATAGTGTTGAAAAACCACTTTTCGCACTTGTGTTAGTGTTGAAAAAGCACTTTTCGCACTTGTGTTAGTGTTGAAAAACCACTTTTCGCACTTGTGTTAGTGTTGAAAAAGCACTTTTCGCACTTGTGTTAGTGTTGAAAAACCACTTTTCGCACTTGTGATGGTGCAGGAAACCACTTTTGCACTTGTATTAGTGTGGAAAAAACACCTTTCACACTTGTGTTAGTGTTGAAAAACCACTTTTCGCACTTGTGTTAGTGTTGAAAAACCACTTTTCGCACTTGTGTTGGTGCAGGAAACCACTTTTGCACTTGTAGTAGTGTGGAAAAAACACTTTTTGCACTTGTGATAGTGTTGAAAAACCACTTTTCGCACTTGTGTTGGTGCAGGAAACCACTTTTGCACTTGTATTAGTGTGGAAAAACCACTTTTCACACTTGTGTTATTGTTGAAAAACCACTTTTTGCACTTGTGTTAGTGTTGAAAAACCACTTTTTGCACTTGTGTTGGTGCAGGAAACCACTTTTGCACTTGTATTAGTGTGGAAAAACCACTTTTCACACTTGTGTTATTGTTGAAAAACGACTTTTTGCACTTGTGTTAGTGTTGAAAAACCACTTTTTGCACTTGTGTTGGTGCAGGAAACCACTTTTGCACTTGTATTAGTGTGGAAAAAACACTTTTTGCACTTGTGATAGTGTTGAAAAACCACTTTTCGCACTTGTGTTAGTGTTGAAAAACCACTTTTCGCACTTGTGTTAGTGTTGAAAAACTACTTTTCGCACTTGTGTTAGTGTTGAAAAACCACTTTTCGCACTTGTGTTGGTGCAGGAAACCACTTTTGCACTTGTATTAGTGTGGAAAAACCACTTTTCACACTTGTGTTAGTGTTGAAAAACCACTTTTCGCACTTGTGTTGGTGCAGGAAACCACTTTTGCACTTGTATTAGTGTGGAAAAACCACTTTTCGCACTTGTGTTAGTGTTGAAAGACCACTTTTCGCCTTGTGTTAGTGTTGAAAAACCACTTTTCGCACTTGTGTTGGTGCAGGAAACCACTTTTGCACTTGTATTAGTGTGGAAAAACACTTTTTGCACTTGTATTAGTGTGGAAAAACCACTTTTCGCACTTGTGTTAGTGTTGAAAAACCACTTTTCACACTTGTGTTAGTGTTGAAAAACCACTTTTCGCACTTGTGTTAGTGTTGAAAAACCACTTTTCGCACTTGTGTTGGTGCAGGAAACCACTTTTGCAGTTGTATTAGTGTGGAAAAAACACTTTTTGCACTTGTGATAGTGTTGAAAACCACTTTTCGCACTTGTGTTAGTGTTGAAAAAGCACTTTTCGCACTTGTGTTAGTGTTGAAAAACCACTTTTCACACTTGTGTTGGTGCAGGAAACCACTTTTTGCACTTGTGTTAGTGTTGAAAAACCACTTTTCGCACTTGTGATGGTGCAGGAAACCACTTTTGCACTTGTATTAGTGTGGAAAAAACACTTTTTGCACTTGTGATAGTGTTGAAAAACCACTTTTCGCACTTGTGTTAGTGTTGAAAAAGCACTTTTCGCACTTGTGTTAGTGTTGAAAAACCACTTTTCACACTTGTGTTGGTGCAGGAAACCACTTTTTGCACTTGTGTTAGTGTTGAAAAACCACTTTTCGCACTTGTGATGGTGCAGGAAACCACTTTTGCACTTGTATTAGTGTGGAAAAAACACTTTTCGCACTTGTGTTAGTGTTGAAAAACCACTTTTCGCGCTTGTGTTAGTGTTGAAAAACCACTTTTCGCACTTGTGTTGGTGCAGGAAACCACTTTTGCACTTGTATTAGTGTGGAAAAAACACTTTTTGCACTTGTGATAGTGTTGAAAAACCACTTTTCGCACTTGTGTTAGTGTTGAAAAACCACTTTTCGCACTTGTGTTAGTGTTGAAAAACCACTTTTCACACTTGTGTTGGTGCAGGAAACCACTTTTGCACTTGTATTAGTGTGGAAAAAACACTTTTTGCACTTGTGATAGTGTTGAAAAACCACTTTTCGCACGTGTGTTAGTGTTGAAAAACCACTTTTCGCACTTGTGTTGGTGCAGGAAACCACTTTTGCACTTGTATTAGTGTGGAAAAAACCCTTTTTGCACTTGTGATAGTGTTGAAAAACCACTTTTCGCACTTGTGTTAGTGTTGAAAAACCACTTTTCGCACTTGTGTTAGTGTTGAAAAACCACTTTTCGCAATTGTGTTGGTGCAGGAAACCACTTTTGCACTTGTATTAGTGTGGAAAAAACACTTTTTGCACTTGTGATAGTGTTGAAAAACCACTTTTCGCACTTGTTTTAGTGTTGAAAAACCACTTTTTGCACTTGTGATGGTGCAGGAAACCACTTTTGCACTTGTATTAGTGTGGAAAAAACACTTTTCGCACTTGTGTTAGTGTTGAAAAACCACTTTTCGCACTTGTGTTAGTGTTGAAAAACCACTTTTCGCACTTGTGTTGGTGCAGGAAACCACTTTTGCACTTGTATTAGTGTGGAAAAAACACTTTTTGCACTTGTGATAGTGTTGAAAAACCACTTTTAGCACTTGTGTTAGTGTTGAAAAACCACTTTTCGCACTTGTGTTGGTGCAGGAAACCACTTTTGCACTTGTATTAGTGTGGAAAAACACTTTTTGCACTTGTGATAGTGTTGAAAAACCACTTTTCGCACTTGTGTTAGTGTTGAAAAACCACTTTTCACACTTGTGTTAGTGTTGAAAAACCACTTTTCGCACTTGTGTTAGTGTTGAAAAACCACTTTTCGCACTTGTGTTGGTGCAGGAAACCACTTTTGCACTTGTATTAGTGTGGAAAAAACACTTTTTGCACTTGTGATAGTGTTGAAAAACCACTTTTCGCACTTGTGTTAGTGTTGAAAAAGCACTTTTCGCACTTGTGTTAGTGTTGAAAAACCACTTTTCACACTTGTGTTGGTGCAGGAAACCACTTTTTGCACTTGTGTTAGTGTTGAAAAACCACTTTTCGCACTTGTGATGGTGCAGGAAACCACTTTTGCACTTGTATTAGTGTGGAAAAAACACTTTTCGCACTTGTGTTAGTGTTGAAAAACCACTTTTCGCGCTTGTGTTAGTGTTGAAAAACCACTTTTCGCACTTGTGTTGGTGCAGGAAACCACTTTTGCACTTGTATTAGTGTGGAAAAAACACTTTTTGCACTTGTGATAGTGTTGAAAAACCACTTTTCGCACTTGTGTTAGTGTTGAAAAACCACTTTTCGCACTTGTGTTAGTGTTGAAAAACCACTTTTCACACTTGTGTTGGTGCAGGAAACCACTTTTGCACTTGTATTAGTGTGGAAAAAACACTTTTTGCAATTGTGATAGTGTTGAAAAACCACTTTTCGCACGTGTGTTAGTGTTGAAAAACCACTTTTCGCACTTGTGTTGGTGCAGGAAACCACTTTTGCACTTGTATTAGTGTGGAAAAACCACTTTTCGCACTTGTGTTAGTGTTGAAAAACCACTTTTCACACTTGTGTTAGTGTTGAAAAACCACTTTTCGCACTTGTGTTAGTGTTGAAAAACCACTTTTCGCACTTGTGTTGGTGCAGGAAACCACTTTTGCACTTGTATTAGTGTGGAAAAAACACTTTTTGCACTTGTGATAGTGTTGAAAAACCACTTTTCGCACTTGTGTTAGTGTTGAAAAAGCACTTTTCGCACTTGTGTTAGTGTTGAAAAACCACTTTTCGCACTTGTGTTAGTGTTGAAAAAGCACTTTTCGCACTTGTGTTAGTGTTGAAAAACCACTTTTCGCACTTGTGATGGTGCAGGAAACCACTTTTGCACTTGTATTAGTGTGGAAAAAACACCTTTCGCACTTGTGTTAGTGTTGAAAAACCACTTTTCGCACTTGTGTTAGTGTTGAAAAACCACTTTTCGCACTTGTGTTGGTGCAGGAAACCACTTTTGCACTTGTATTAGTGTGGAAAAAACACTTTTTGCACTTGTGATAGTGTTGAAAAACCACTTTTCGCACTTGTGTTGGTGCAGGAAACCACTTTTGCACTTGTATTAGTGTGGAAAAACCACTTTTCACACTTGTGTTATTGTTGAAAAACCACTTTTTGCACTTGTGTTAGTGTTGAAAAACCACTTTTTGCACTTGTGTTGGTGCAGGAAACCACTTTTGCACTTGTATTAGTGTGGAAAAAACACTTTTTGCACTTGTGATAGTGTTGAAAAACCACTTTTCGCACTTGTGTTAGTGTTGAAAAACCACTTTTCGCACTTGTGTTAGTGTTGAAAAACTACTTTTCGCACTTGTGTTAGTGTTGAAAAACCACTTTTCGCACTTGTGTTGGTGCAGGAAACCACTTTTGCACTTGTATTAGTGTGGAAAAACCACTTTTCACACTTGTGTTAGTGTTGAAAAACCACTTTTCGCACTTGTGTTGGTGCAGGAAACCACTTTTGCACTTGTATTAGTGTGGAAAAACCACTTTTCGCACTTGTGTTAGTGTTGAAAAACCACTTTTCGCACTTGTGTTGGTGCAGGAAACCACTTTTGCACTTGTATTAGTGTGGAAAAACACTTTTTGCACTTGTATTAGTGTGGAAAAACCACTTTTCGCACTTGTGTTAGTGTTGAAAAACCACTTTTCACACTTGTGTTAGTGTTGAAAAACCACTTTTCGCACTTGTGTTAGTGTTGAAAAACCACTTTTCGCACTTGTGTTGGTGCAGGAAACCACTTTTGCACTTGTATTAGTGTGGAAAAAACACTTTTTGCACTTGTGATAGTGTTGAAAAACCACTTTTCGCACTTGTGTTAGTGTTGAAAAAGCACTTTTCGCACTTGTGTTAGTGTTGAAAAACCACTTTTCACACTTGTGTTGGTGCAGGAAACCACTTTTTGCACTTGTGTTAGTGTTGAAAAACCACTTTTCGCACTTGTGATGGTGCAGGAAACCACTTTTGCACTTGTATTAGTGTGGAAAAAACACTTTTTGCACTTGTGATAGTGTTGAAAAACCACTTTTCGCACTTGTGTTAGTGTTGAAAAAGCACTTTTCGCACTTGTGTTAGTGTTGAAAAACCACTTTTCACACTTGTGTTAGTGTTGAAAAACCACTTTTCGCACTTGTGTTAGTGTTGAAAAACCACTTTTCGCACTTGTGTTGGTGCAGGAAACCACTTTTGCACTTGTATTAGTGTGGAAAAAACACTTTTTGCACTTGTGATAGTGTTGAAAAACCACTTTTCGCACTTGTGTTAGTGTTGAAAAAGCACTTTTCGCACTTGTGTTAGTGTTGAAAAACCACTTTTCGCACTTGTGTTGGTGCAGGAAACCACTTTTGCACTTGTATTAGTGTGGAAAAACCACTTTTCACACTTGTGTTAGTGTTGAAAAACCACTTTTCGCACTTGTGTTGGTGCAGGAAACCACTTTTGCACTTGTATTTGTGGAAAAACCACTTTTCGCACTTGTGTTAGTGTTGAAAGACCACTTTTCGCACTTGTGTTAGTGTTGAAAAACCACTTTTCGCACTTGTGTTGGTGCAGGAAACCACTTTTGCACTTGTATTAGTGTGGAAAAACACTTTTTGCACTTGTGATAGTGTTGAAAAACCACTTTTCGCACTTGTGTTAGTGTTGAAAAACCACTTTTCACACTTGTGTTAGTGTTGAAAAACCACTTTTCGCACTTGTGTTAGTGTTGAAAAACCACTTTTCGCACTTGTGTTGGTGCAGGAAACCACTTTTGCACTTGTATTAGTGTGGAAAAAACACTTTTGCACTTGTGATAGTGTTGAAAAACCACTTTTCGCACTTGTGTTAGTGTTGAAAAAGCACTTTTCGCACTTGTGTTAGTGTTGAAAAACCACTTTTCACACTTGTGTTGGTGCAGGAAACCACTTTTTGCACTTGTGTTAGTGTTGAAAAACCACTTTTCGCACTTGTGATGGTGCAGGAAACCACTTTTGCACTTGTATTAGTGTGGAAAAAACACTTTTTGCACTTGTGATAGTGTTGAAAAACCACTTTTCGCACTTGTGTTAGTGTTGAAAAAGCACTTTTCGCACTTGTGTTAGTGTTGAAAAACCACTTTTCACACTTGTGTTGGTGCAGGAAACCACTTTTTGCACTTGTGTTAGTGTTGAAAAACCACTTTTCGCACTTGTGATGGTGCAGGAAACCACTTTTGCACTTGTATTAGTGTGGAAAAAACACTTTTCGCACTTGTGTTAGTGTTGAAAAACCACTTTTCGCGCTTGTGTTAGTGTTGAAAAACCACTTTTCGCACTTGTGTTGGTGCAGGAAACCACTTTTGCACTTGTATTAGTGTGGAAAAAACACTTTTTGCACTTGTGATAGTGTTGAAAAACCACTTTTCGCACTTGTGTTGGTGCAGGAAACCACTTTTGCACTTGTATTAGTGTGGAAAAACCACTTTTCACACTTGTGTTATTGTTGAAAAACCACTTTTTGCACTTGTGTTAGTGTTGAAAAACCACTTTTCGCACTTGTGATGGTGCAGGAAACCACTTTTGCACTTGTATTAGTGTGGAAAAAACACCTTTCGCACTTGTGTTAGTGTTGAAAAACCACTTTTCGCACTTGTGTTAGTGTTGAAAAACCACTTTTCGCACTTGTGTTGGTGCAGGAAACCACTTTTGCACTTGTATTAGTGTGGAAAAAACACTTTTTGCACTTGTGATAGTGTTGAAAAACCACTTTTCGCACTTGTGTTGGTGCAGGAAACCACTTTTGCACTTGTATTAGTGTGGAAAAACCACTTTTCACACTTGTGTTATTGTTGAAAAACCACTTTTTGCACTTGTGTTAGTGTTGAAAAACCACTTTTTGCACTTGTGTTAGTGTTGAAAAACCACTTTTCGCACTTGTGTTAGTGTTGAAAAACTACTTTTCGCACTTGTGTTAGTGTTGAAAAACCACTTTTCGCACTTGTGTTGGTGCAGGAAACCACTTTTGCACTTGTATTAGTGTGGAAAAACCACTTTTCACACTTGTGTTAGTGTTGAAAAACCACTTTTCGCACTTGTGTTGGTGCAGGAAACCACTTTTGCACTTGTATTAGTGTGGAAAAACCACTTTTCGCACTTGTGTTAGTGTTGAAAAACCACTTTTCGCACTTGTGTTGGTGCAGGAAACCACTTTTGCACTTGTATTAGTGTGGAAAAACACTTTTTGCACTTGTATTAGTGTGGAAAAACCACTTTTCGCACTTGTGTTAGTGTTGAAAAACCACTTTTCACACTTGTGTTAGTGTTGAAAAACCACTTTTCGCACTTGTGTTAGTGTTGAAAAACCACTTTTCGCACTTGTGTTGGTGCAGGAAACCACTTTTGCACTTGTATTAGTGTGGAAAAAACACTTTTTGCACTTGTGATAGTGTTGAAAAACCACTTTTCGCACTTGTGTTAGTGTTGAAAAAGCACTTTTCGCACTTGTGTTAGTGTTGAAAAACCACTTTTCACACTTGTGTTGGTGCAGGAAACCACTTTTTGCACTTGTGTTAGTGTTGAAAAACCACTTTTCGCACTTGTGATGGTGCAGGAAACCACTTTTGCACTTGTATTAGTGTGGAAAAAACACTTTTTGCACTTGTGATAGTGTTGAAAAACCACTTTTCGCACTTGTGTTAGTGTTGAAAAAGCACTTTTCGCACTTGTGTTAGTGTTGAAAAACCACTTTTCACACTTGTGTTAGTGTTGAAAAACCACTTTTCGCACTTGTGTTAGTGTTGAAAAACCACTTTTCGCACTTGTGTTGGTGCAGGAAACCACTTTTGCACTTGTATTAGTGTGGAAAAAACACTTTTTGCACTTGTGATAGTGTTGAAAAACCACTTTTCGCACTTGTGTTAGTGTTGAAAAAGCACTTTTCGCACTTGTGTTAGTGTTGAAAAACCACTTTTCGCACTTGTGTTGGTGCAGGAAACCACTTTTGCACTTGTATTAGTGTGGAAAAACCACTTTTCACACTTGTGTTAGTGTTGAAAAACCACTTTTCGCACTTGTGTTGGTGCAGGAAACCACTTTTGCACTTGTATTAGTGTGGAAAAACCACTTTTCGCACTTGTGTTAGTGTTGAAAGACCACTTTTCGCACTTGTGTTAGTGTTGAAAAACCACTTTTCGCACTTGTGTTGGTGCAGGAAACCACTTTTGCACTTGTATTAGTGTGGAAAAACACTTTTTGCACTTGTGATAGTGTTGAAAAACCACTTTTCGCACTTGTGTTAGTGTTGAAAAACCACTTTTCACACTTGTGTTAGTGTTGAAAAACCACTTTTCGCACTTGTGTTAGTGTTGAAAAACCACTTTTCGCACTTGTGTTGGTGCAGGAAACCACTTTTGCACTTGTATTAGTGTGGAAAAAACACTTTTGCACTTGTGATAGTGTTGAAAAACCACTTTTCGCACTTGTGTTAGTGTTGAAAAAGCACTTTTCGCACTTGTGTTAGTGTTGAAAAACCACTTTTCACACTTGTGTTGGTGCAGGAAACCACTTTTTGCACTTGTGTTAGTGTTGAAAAACCACTTTTCGCACTTGTGATGGTGCAGGAAACCACTTTTGCACTTGTATTAGTGTGGAAAAAACACTTTTTGCACTTGTGATAGTGTTGAAAAACCACTTTTCGCACTTGTGTTAGTGTTGAAAAAGCACTTTTCGCACTTGTATTAGTGTTGAAAAACCACTTTTCACACTTGTGTTGGTGCAGGAAACCACTTTTTGCACTTGTGTTAGTGTTGAAAAACCACTTTTCGCACTTGTGATGGTGCAGGAAACCACTTTTGCACTTGTATTAGTGTGGAAAAAACACTTTTTGCACTTGTGTTAGTGTTGAAAAACCACTTTTCGCGCTTGTGTTAGTGTTGAAAAACCACTTTTCGCACTTGTGTTGGTGCAGGAAACCACTTTTGCACTTGTATTAGTGTGGAAAAAACACTTTTTGCACTTGTGATAGTGTTGAAAAACCACTTTTCGCACTTGTGTTAGTGTTGAAAAACCACTTTTCGCACTTGTGTTAGTGTTGAAAAACCACTTTTCACACTTGTGTTGGTGCAGGAAACCACTTTTGCACTTGTATTAGTGTGGAAAAAACACTTTTTGCACTTGTGATAGTGTTGAAAAACCACTTTTCGCACGTGTGTTAGTGTTGAAAAACCACTTTTCGCACTTGTGTTGGTGCAGGAAACCACTTTTGCACTTGTATTAGTGTGGAAAAACCACTTTTCGCACTTGTGTTAGTGTTGAAAAACCACTTTTCACACTTGTGTTAGTGTTGAAAAACCACTTTTCGCACTTGTGTTAGTGTTGAAAAACCACTTTTCGCACTTGTGTTGGTGCAGGAAACCACTTTTGCACTTGTATTAGTGTGGAAAAAACACTTTTTGCACTTGTGATAGTGTTGAAAAACCACTTTTCGCACTTGTGTTAGTGTTGAAAAAGCACTTTTCGCACTTGTGTTAGTGTTGAAAAACCACTTTTCGCACTTGTGTTAGTGTTGAAAAAGCACTTTTCGCACTTGTGTTAGTGTTGAAAAACCACTTTTCGCACTTGTGATGGTGCAGGAAACCACTTTTGCACTTGTATTAGTGTGGAAAAAACACCTTTCGCACTTGTGTTAGTGTTGAAAAACCACTTTTCGCACTTGTGTTAGTGTTGAAAAACCACTTTTCGCACTTGTGTTGGTGCAGGAAACCACTTTTGCACTTGTATTAGTGTGGAAAAAACACTTTTTGCACTTGTGTTAGTGTTGAAAAACCACTTTTCGCACTTGTGTTGGTGCAGGAAACCACTTTTGCACTTGTATTAGTGTGGAAAAAACACTTTTGCACTTGTGATAGTGTTGAAAAACCACTTTTCGCACTTGTGTTAGTGTTGAAAAAGCACTTTTCGCACTTGTGTTAGTGTTGAAAAACCACTTTTCACACTTGTGTTGGTGCAGGAAACCACTTTTTGCACTTGTGTTAGTGTTGAAAAACCACTTTTCGCACTTGTGATGGTGCAGGAAACCACTTTTGCACTTGTATTAGTGTGGAAAAAACACTTTTTGCACTTGTGATAGTGTTGAAAAACCACTTTTCGCACTTGTGTTAGTGTTGAAAAAGCACTTTTCGCACTTGTGTTAGTGTTGAAAAACCACTTTTCACACTTGTGTTGGTGCAGGAAACCACTTTTTGCACTTGTGTTAGTGTTGAAAAACCACTTTTCGCACTTGTGATGGTGCAGGAAACCACTTTTGCACTTGTATTAGTGTGGAAAAAACACTTTTCGCACTTGTGTTAGTGTTGAAAAACCACTTTTCGCGCTTGTGTTAGTGTTGAAAAACCACTTTTCGCACTTGTGTTGGTGCAGGAAACCACTTTTGCACTTGTATTAGTGTGGAAAAAACACTTTTTGCACTTGTGATAGTGTTGAAAAACCACTTTTCGCACTTGTGTTGGTGCAGGAAACCACTTTTGCACTTGTATTAGTGTGGAAAAACCACTTTTCACACTTGTGTTATTGTTGAAAAACCACTTTTTGCACTTGTGTTAGTGTTGAAAAACCACTTTTCGCACTTGTGATGGTGCAGGAAACCACTTTTGCACTTGTATTAGTGTGGAAAAAACACCTTTCGCACTTGTGTTAGTGTTGAAAAACCACTTTTCGCACTTGTGTTAGTGTTGAAAAACCACTTTTCGCACTTGTGTTGGTGCAGGAAACCACTTTTGCACTTGTATTAGTGTGGAAAAAACACTTTTTGCACTTGTGATAGTGTTGAAAAACCACTTTTCGCACTTGTGTTGGTGCAGGAAACCACTTTTGCACTTGTATTAGTGTGGAAAAACCACTTTTCACACTTGTGTTATTGTTGAAAAACCACTTTTTGCACTTGTGTTAGTGTTGAAAAACCACTTTTTGCACTTGTGTTGGTGCAGGAAACCACTTTTGCACTTGTATTAGTGTGGAAAAAACACTTTTTGCACTTGTGATAGTGTTGAAAAACCACTTTTCGCACTTGTGTTAGTGTTGAAAAACCACTTTTCGCACTTGTGTTAGTGTTGAAAAACTACTTTTCGCACTTGTGTTAGTGTTGAAAAACCACTTTTCGCACTTGTGTTGGTGCAGGAAACCACTTTTGCACTTGTATTAGTGTGGAAAAACCACTTTTCACACTTGTGTTAGTGTTGAAAAACCACTTTTCGCACTTGTGTTGGTGCAGGAAACCACTTTTGCACTTGTATTAGTGTGGAAAAACCACTTTTCGCACTTGTGTTAGTGTTGAAAAACCACTTTTCGCACTTGTGTTGGTGCAGGAAACCACTTTTGCACTTGTATTAGTGTGGAAAAACACTTTTTGCACTTGTATTAGTGTGGAAAAACCACTTTTCGCACTTGTGTTAGTGTTGAAAAACCACTTTTCACACTTGTGTTAGTGTTGAAAAACCACTTTTCGCACTTGTGTTAGTGTTGAAAAACCACTTTTCGCACTTGTGTTGGTGCAGGAAACCACTTTTGCACTTGTATTAGTGTGGAAAAAACACTTTTTGCACTTGTGATAGTGTTGAAAAACCACTTTTCGCACTTGTGTTAGTGTTGAAAAAGCACTTTTCGCACTTGTGTTAGTGTTGAAAAACCACTTTTCACACTTGTGTTGGTGCAGGAAACCACTTTTTGCACTTGTGTTAGTGTTGAAAAACCACTTTTCGCACTTGTGATGGTGCAGGAAACCACTTTTGCACTTGTATTAGTGTGGAAAAAACACTTTTTGCACTTGTGATAGTGTTGAAAAACCACTTTTCGCACTTGTGTTAGTGTTGAAAAAGCACTTTTCGCACTTGTGTTAGTGTTGAAAAACCACTTTTCACACTTGTGTTAGTGTTGAAAAACCACTTTTCGCACTTGTGTTAGTGTTGAAAAACCACTTTTCGCACTTGTGTTGGTGCAGGAAACCACTTTTGCACTTGTATTAGTGTGGAAAAAACACTTTTTGCACTTGTGATAGTGTTGAAAAACCACTTTTCGCACTTGTGTTAGTGTTGAAAAAGCACTTTTCGCACTTGTGTTAGTGTTGAAAAACCACTTTTCGCACTTGTGTTGGTGCAGGAAACCACTTTTGCACTTGTATTAGTGTGGAAAAACCACTTTTCACACTTGTGTTAGTGTTGAAAAACCACTTTTCGCACTTGTGTTGGTGCAGGAAACCACTTTTGCACTTGTATTAGTGTGGAAAAACCACTTTTCGCACTTGTGTTAGTGTTGAAAGACCACTTTTCGCACTTGTGTTAGTGTTGAAAAACCACTTTTCGCACTTGTGTTGGTGCAGGAAACCACTTTTGCACTTGTATTAGTGTGGAAAAACACTTTTTGCACTTGTGATAGTGTTGAAAAACCACTTTTCGCACTTGTGTTAGTGTTGAAAAACCACTTTTCACACTTGTGTTAGTGTTGAAAAACCACTTTTCGCACTTGTGTTAGTGTTGAAAAACCACTTTTCGCACTTGTGTTGGTGCAGGAAACCACTTTTGCACTTGTATTAGTGTGGAAAAAACACTTTTGCACTTGTGATAGTGTTGAAAAACCACTTTTCGCACTTGTGTTAGTGTTGAAAAAGCACTTTTCGCACTTGTGTTAGTGTTGAAAAACCACTTTTCACACTTGTGTTGGTGCAGGAAACCACTTTTTGCACTTGTGTTAGTGTTGAAAAACCACTTTTCGCACTTGTGATGGTGCAGGAAACCACTTTTGCACTTGTATTAGTGTGGAAAAAACACTTTTTGCACTTGTGATAGTGTTGAAAAACCACTTTTCGCACTTGTGTTAGTGTTGAAAAAGCACTTTTCGCACTTGTGTTAGTGTTGAAAAACCACTTTTCACACTTGTGTTGGTGCAGGAAACCACTTTTTGCACTTGTGTTAGTGTTGAAAAACCACTTTTCGCACTTGTGATGGTGCAGGAAACCACTTTTGCACTTGTATTAGTGTGGAAAAAACACTTTTCGCACTTGTGTTAGTGTTGAAAAACCACTTTTCGCGCTTGTGTTAGTGTTGAAAAACCACTTTTCGCACTTGTGTTGGTGCAGGAAACCACTTTTGCACTTGTATTAGTGTGGAAAAAACACTTTTTGCACTTGTGATAGTGTTGAAAAACCACTTTTCGCACTTGTGTTAGTGTTGAAAAACCACTTTTCGCACTTGTGTTAGTGTTGAAAAACCACTTTTCACACTTGTGTTGGTGCAGGAAACCACTTTTGCACTTGTATTAGTGTGGAAAAAACACTTTTTGCACTTGTGATAGTGTTGAAAAACCACTTTTCGCACGTGTGTTAGTGTTGAAAAACCACTTTTCGCACTTGTGTTGGTGCAGGAAACCACTTTTGCACTTGTATTAGTGTGGAAAAACCACTTTTCGCACTTGTGTTAGTGTTGAAAAACCACTTTTCACACTTGTGTTAGTGTTGAAAAACCACTTTTCGCACTTGTGTTAGTGTTGAAAAACCACTTTTCGCACTTGTGTTGGTGCAGGAAACCACTTTTGCACTTGTATTAGTGTGGAAAAAACACTTTTTGCA
Source organism: Myxine glutinosa (assembly GCF_964187855.1). Taxonomy (NCBI): domain Eukaryota; kingdom Metazoa; phylum Chordata; class Myxini; order Myxiniformes; family Myxinidae; genus Myxine; species Myxine glutinosa. The sequence goes on from NW_027617130.1 coordinate 80,837, forward strand.
CTTGTGATAGTGTTGAAAAACCACTTTTCGCACTTGTGTTAGTGTTGAAAAAGCACTTTTCGCACTTGTGTTAGTGTTGAAAAACCACTCTTCGCACTTGTGTTAGTGTTGAAAAAGCACTTTTCGCACTTGTGTTAGTGTTGAAAAACCACTTTTCGCACTTGTGATGGTGCAGGAAACCACTTTTGCACTTGTATTAGTGTGGAAAAAACACCTTTCGCACTTGTGTTAGTGTTGAAAAACCACTTTTCGCACTTGTGTTAGTGTTGAAAAACCACTTTTCGCACTTGTGTTGGTGCAGGAAACCACTTTTGCACTTGTATTAGTGTGGAAAAAACACTTTTTGCACTTGTGATAGTGTTGAAAAACCACTTTTCGCACTTGTGTTGGTGCAGGAAACCACTTTTGCACTTGTATTAGTGTGGAAAAACCACTTTTCACACTTGTGTTATTGTTGAAAAACCACTTTTCGCACTTGTGTTGGTGCAGGAAACCACTTTTGCACTTGTATTAGTGTGGAAAAACCACTTTTCACACTTGTGTTATTGTTGAAAAACCACTTTTTGCACTTGTGTTAGTGTTGAAAAACCACTTTTTGCACTTGTGTTGGTGCAGGAAACCACTTTTGCACTTGTATTAGTGTGGAAAAAACACTTTTTGCACTTGTGATAGTGTTGAAAAACCACTTTTCGCACTTGTGTTAGTGTTGAAAAACCACTTTTCGCACTTGTGTTAGTGTTGAAAAACTACTTTTCGCACTTGTGTTAGTGTTGAAAAACCACTTTTCGCACTTGTGTTGGTGCAGGAAACCACTTTTGCACTTGTATTAGTGTGGAAAAACCACTTTTCACACTTGTGTTAGTGTTGAAAAACCACTTTTCGCACTTGTGTTGGTGCAGGAAACCACTTTTGCACTTGTATTAGTGTGGAAAAACCACTTTTCGCACTTGTGTTAGTGTTGAAAGACCACTTTTCGCACTTGTGTTAGTGTTGAAAAACCACTTTTCGCACTTGTGTTGGTGCAGGAAACCACTTTTGCACTTGTATTAGTGTGGAAAAACACTTTTTGCACTTGTATTAGTGTGGAAAAACCACTTTTCGCACTTGTGTTAGTGTTGAAAAACCACTTTTCACACTTGTGTTAGTGTTTAAAAACCACTTTTCGCACTTGTGTTAGTGTTGAAAAACCACTTTTCGCACTTGTGTTGGTGCAGGAAACCACTTTTGCACTTGTATTAGTGTGGAAAAAACACTTTTTGCACTTGTGATAGTGTTGAAAAACCACTTTTCGCACTTGTGTTAGTGTTGAAAAAGCACTTTTCGCACTTGTGTTAGTGTTGAAAAACCACTTTTCACACTTGTGTTGGTGCAGGAAACCACTTTTTGCACTTGTGTTAGTGTTGAAAAACCACTTTTCGCACTTGTGATGGTGCAGGAAACCACTTTTGCACTTGTATTAGTGTGGAAAAAACACTTTTTGCACTTGTGATAGTGTTGAAAAACCACTTTTCGCACTTGTGTTAGTGTTGAAAAAGCACTTTTCGCACTTGTGTTAGTGTTGAAAAACCACTTTTCACACTTGTGTTGGTGCAGGAAACCACTTTTTGCACTTGTGTTAGTGTTGAAAAACCACTTTTCGCACTTGTGATGGTGCAGGAAACCACTTTTGCACTTGTATTAGTGTGGAAAAAACACTTTTCGCACTTGTGTTAGTGTTGAAAAACCACTTTTCGCGCTTGTGTTAGTGTTGAAAAACCACTTTTCGCAATTGTGTTGGTGCAGGAAACCACTTTTGCACTTGTATTAGTGTGGAAAAAACACTTTTCGCACTTGTGATAGTGTTGAAAAACCACTTTTCGCACTTGTGTTAGTGTTGAAAAACCACTTTTCGCACTTGTGTTAGTGTTGAAAAACCACTTTTCACACTTGTGTTGGTGCAGGAAACCACTTTTGCACTTGTATTAGTGTGGAAAAAACACTTTTTGCACTTGTGATAGTGTTGAAAAACCACTTTTCGCACTTGTGTTGGTGCAGGAAACCACTTTTTGCACTTGTGTTAGTGTTGAAAAACCACTTTTCGCACTTGTGATGGTGCAGGAAACCACTTTTGCACTTGTATTAGTGTGGAAAAAACACTTTTTGCACTTGTGATAGTGTTGAAAAACCACTTTTCGCACTTGTGATGGTGCAGGAAACCACTTTTGCACTTGTATTAGTGTGGAAAAAACACTTTTTGCACTTGTGATAGTGTTGAAAAACCACTTTTCGCACTTGTGTTAGTGTTGAAAAAGCACTTTTCGCACTTGTGTTAGTGTTGAAAAACCACTTTTCACACTTGTGTTGGTGCAGGAAACCACTTTTTGCACTTGTGTTAGTGTTGAAAAACCACTTTTCGCACTTGTGATGGTGCAGGAAACCACTTTTGCACTTGTATTAGTGTGGAAAAAACACTTTTTGCTCTTGTGATAGTGTTGAAAAACCACTTTTCGCACTTGTGTTAGTGTTGAAAAAGCACTTTTCGCACTTGTGTTAGTGTTGAAAAACCACTTTTCACACTTGTGTTGGTGCAGGAAACCACTTTTTGCACTTGTGTTAGTGTTGAAAAACCACTTTTCGCACTTGTGATGGTGCAGGAAACCACTTTTGCACTTGTATTAGTGTGGAAAAAACACTTTTCGCACTTGTGTTAGTGTTGAAAAACCACTTTTCGCGCTTGTGTTAGTGTTGAAAAACCACTTTTCGCACTTGTGTTGGTGCAGGAAACCACTTTTGCACTTGTATTAGTGTGGAAAAAACACTTTTTGCACTTGTGATAGTGTTGAAAAACCACTTTTCGCACTTGTGTTAGTGTTGAAAAAGCACTTTTCGCACTTGTGTTAGTGTTGAAAAACCACTTTTCGCACTTGTGTTGGTGCAGGAAACCACTTTTGCACTTGTATTAGTGTGGAAAAACCACTTTTCACACTTGTGTTAGTGTTGAAAAACCACTTTTCGCACTTGTGTTGGTGCAGGAAACCACTTTTGCACTTGTATTAGTGTGGAAAAACCACTTTTCGCACTTGTGTTAGTGTTGAAAGACCACTTTTCGCACTTGTGTTAGTGTTGAAAAACCACTTTTCGCACTTGTGTTGGTGCAGGAAACCACTTTTGCACTTGTATTAGTGTGGAAAAACACTTTTTGCACCTGTGATAGTGTTGAAAAACCACTTTTCGCACTTGTGTTAGTGTTGAAAAACCACTTTTCACACTTGTGTTAGTGTTGAAAAACCACTTTTCGCACTTGTGTTAGTGTTGAAAAACCACTTTTCGCACTTGTGTTGGTGCAGGAAACCACTTTTGCACTTGTATTAGTGTGGAAAAAACACTTTTGCACTTGTGATAGTGTTGAAAAACCACTTTTCGCACTTGTGTTAGTGTTGAAAAAGCACTTTTCGCACTTGTGTTAGTGTTGAAAAACCACTTTTCACACTTGTGTTGGTGCAGGAAACCACTTTTTGCACTTGTGTTAGTGTTGAAAAACCACTTTTCGCACTTGTGATGGTGCAGGAAACCACTTTTGCACTTGTATTAGTGTGGAAAAAACACTTTTTGCACTTGTGATAGTGTTGAAAAACCACTTTTCGCACTTGTGTTAGTGTTGAAAAAGCACTTTTCGCACTTGTGTTAGTGTTGAAAAACCACTTTTCACACTTGTGTTGGTGCAGGAAACCACTTTTTGCACTTGTGTTAGTGTTGAAAAACCACTTTTCGCACTTGTGATGGTGCAGGAAACCACTTTTGCACTTGTATTAGTGTGGAAAAAACACTTTTCGCACTTGTGTTAGTGTTGAAAAACCACTTTTCGCGCTTGTGTTAGTGTTGAAAAACCACTTTTCGCACTTGTGTTGGTGCAGGAAACCACTTTTGCACTTGTATTAGTGTGGAAAAAACACTTTTTGCACTTGTGATAGTGTTGAAAAACCACTTTTCGCACTTGTGTTAGTGTTGAAAAACCACTTTTCGCACTTGTGTTAGTGTTGAAAAACCACTTTTCACACTTGTGTTGGTGCAGGAAACCACTTTTGCACTTGTATTAGTGTGGAAAAAACACTTTTTGCACTTGTGATAGTGTTGAAAAACCACTTTTCGCACGTGTGTTAGTGTTGAAAAACCACTTTTCGCACTTGTGTTGGTGCAGGAAACCACTTTTGCACTTGTATTAGTGTGGAAAAACCACTTTTCGCACTTGTGTTAGTGTTGAAAAACCACTTTTCACACTTGTGTTAGTGTTGAAAAACCACTTTTCGCACTTGTGTTAGTGTTGAAAAACCACTTTTCGCACTTGTGTTGGTGCAGGAAACCACTTTTGCACTTGTATTAGTGTGGAAAAAACACTTTTTGCACTTGTGATAGTGTTGAAAAACCACTTTTCGCACTTGTGTTAGTGTTGAAAAAGCACTTTTCGCACTTGTGTTAGTGTTGAAAAACCACTCTTCGCACTTGTGTTAGTGTTGAAAAAGCACTTTTCGCACTTGTGTTAGTGTTGAAAAACCACTTTTCGCACTTGTGATGGTGCAGGAAACCACTTTTGCACTTGTATTAGTGTGGAAAAAACACCTTTCGCACTTGTGTTAGTGTTGAAAAACCACTTTTCGCACTTGTGTTAGTGTTGAAAAACCACTTTTCGCACTTGTGTTGGTGCAGGAAACCACTTTTGCACTTGTATTAGTGTGGAAAAAACACTTTTTGCACTTGTGATAGTGTTGAAAAACCACTTTTCGCACTTGTGTTGGTGCAGGAAACCACTTTTGCACTTGTATTAGTGTGGAAAAACCACTTTTCACACTTGTGTTATTGTTGAAAAACCACTTTTCGCACTTGTGTTGGTGCAGGAAACCACTTTTGCACTTGTATTAGTGTGGAAAAACCACTTTTCACACTTGTGTTATTGTTGAAAAACCACTTTTTGCACTTGTGTTAGTGTTGAAAAACCACTTTTTGCACTTGTGTTGGTGCAGGAAACCACTTTTGCACTTGTATTAGTGTGGAAAAAACACTTTTTGCACTTGTGATAGTGTTGAAAAACCACTTTTCGCACTTGTGTTAGTGTTGAAAAACCACTTTTCGCACTTGTGTTAGTGTTGAAAAACTACTTTTCGCACTTGTGTTAGTGTTGAAAAACCACTTTTCGCACTTGTGTTGGTGCAGGAAACCACTTTTGCACTTGTATTAGTGTGGAAAAACCACTTTTCACACTTGTGTTAGTGTTGAAAAACCACTTTTCGCACTTGTGTTGGTGCAGGAAACCACTTTTGCACTTGTATTAGTGTGGAAAAACCACTTTTCGCACTTGTGTTAGTGTTGAAAGACCACTTTTCGCACTTGTGTTAGTGTTGAAAAACCACTTTTCGCACTTGTGTTGGTGCAGGAAACCACTTTTGCACTTGTATTAGTGTGGAAAAACACTTTTTGCACTTGTATTAGTGTGGAAAAACCACTTTTCGCACTTGTGTTAGTGTTGAAAAACCACTTTTCACACTTGTGTTAGTGTTTAAAAACCACTTTTCGCACTTGTGTTAGTGTTGAAAAACCACTTTTCGCACTTGTGTTGGTGCAGGAAACCACTTTTGCACTTGTATTAGTGTGGAAAAAACACTTTTTGCACTTGTGATAGTGTTGAAAAACCACTTTTCGCACTTGTGTTAGTGTTGAAAAAGCACTTTTCGCACTTGTGTTAGTGTTGAAAAACCACTTTTCACACTTGTGTTGGTGCAGGAAACCACTTTTTGCACTTGTGTTAGTGTTGAAAAACCACTTTTCGCACTTGTGATGGTGCAGGAAACCACTTTTGCACTTGTATTAGTGTGGAAAAAACACTTTTTGCACTTGTGATAGTGTTGAAAAACCACTTTTCGCACTTGTGTTAGTGTTGAAAAAGCACTTTTCGCACTTGTGTTAGTGTTGAAAAACCACTTTTCACACTTGTGTTGGTGCAGGAAACCACTTTTTGCACTTGTGTTAGTGTTGAAAAACCACTTTTCGCACTTGTGATGGTGCAGGAAACCACTTTTGCACTTGTATTAGTGTGGAAAAAACACTTTTCGCACTTGTGTTAGTGTTGAAAAACCACTTTTCGCGCTTGTGTTAGTGTTGAAAAACCACTTTTCGCACTTGTGTTGGTGCAGGAAACCACTTTTGCACTTGTATTAGTGAGGAAAAAACACTTTTTGCACTTGTGATAGTGTTGAAAAACCACTTTTCGCACTTGTGTTAGTGTTGAAAAACCACTTTTCGCACTTGTGTTAGTGTTGAAAAACCACTTTTCACACTTGTGTTGGTGCAGGAAACCACTTTTGCACTTGTATTAGTGTGGAAAAAACACTTTTTGCACTTGTGATAGTGTTGAAAAACCACTTTTCGCACGTGTGTTAGTGTTGAAAAACCACTTTTCGCACTTGTGTTGGTGCAGGAAACCACTTTTGCACTTGTATTAGTGTGGAAAAAACCCTTTTTGCACTTGTGATAGTGTTGAAAAACCACTTTTCGCACTTGTGTTAGTGTTGAAAAACCACTTTTCGCAATTGTGTTGGTGCAGGAAACCACTTTTGCACTTGTATTAGTGTGGAAAAAACACTTTTCGCACTTGTGTTAGTGTTGAAAAACCACTTTTCGCACTTGTGTTAGTGTTGAAAAACCACTTTTCGCACTTGTGTTGGTGCAGGAAACCACTTTTGCACTTGTATTAGTGTGGAAAAAACACTTTTTGCACTTGTGATAGTGTTGAAAAACCACTTTTAGCACTTGTGTTAGTGTTGAAAAACCACTTTTCGCACTTGTGTTGGTGCAGGAAACCACTTTTTGCACTTGTGTTAGTGTTGAAAAACCACTTTTCGCACTTGTGATGGTGCAGGAAACCACTTTTGCACTTGTATTAGTGTGGAAAAAACACTTTTTGCACTTGTGATAGTGTTGAAAAACCACTTTTCGCACTTGTGATGGTGCAGGAAACCACTTTTGCACTTGTATTAGTGTGGAAAAAACACTTTTTGCACTTGTGATAGTGTTGAAAAACCACTTTTCGCACTTGTGTTAGTGTTGAAAAAGCACTTTTCGCACTTGTGTTAGTGTTGAAAAACCACTTTTCACACTTGTGTTGGTGCAGGAAACCACTTTTTGCACTTGTGTTAGTGTTGAAAAACCACTTTTCGCACTTGTGATGGTGCAGGAAACCACTTTTGCACTTGTATTAGTGTGGAAAAAACACTTTTTGCTCTTGTGATAGTGTTGAAAAACCACTTTTCGCACTTGTGTTAGTGTTGAAAAAGCACTTTTCGCACTTGTGTTAGTGTTGAAAAACCACTTTTCACACTTGTGTTGGTGCAGGAAACCACTTTTTGCACTTGTGTTAGTGTTGAAAAACCACTTTTCGCACTTGTGATGGTGCAGGAAACCACTTTTGCACTTGTATTAGTGTGGAAAAAACACTTTTCGCACTTGTGTTAGTGTTGAAAAACCACTTTTCGCGCTTGTGTTAGTGTTGAAAAACCACTTTTCGCACTTGTGTTGGTGCAGGAAACCACTTTTGCACTTGTATTAGTGTGGAAAAAACACTTTTTGCACTTGTGATAGTGTTGAAAAACCACTTTTCGCACTTGTGTTAGTGTTGAAAAACCACTTTTCGCACTTGTGTTAGTGTTGAAAAACCACTTTTCACACTTGTGTTGGTGCAGGAAACCACTTTTGCACTTGTATTAGTGTGGAAAAAACACTTTTTGCACTTGTGATAGTGTTGAAAAACCACTTTTCGCACGTGTGTTAGTGTTGAAAAACCACTTTTCGCACTTGTGTTGGTGCAGGAAACCACTTTTGCACTTGTATTAGTGTGGAAAAAACCCTTTTTGCACTTGTGATAGTGTTGAAAAACCACTTTTCGCACTTGTGTTAGTGTTGAAAAACCACTTTTCGCACTTGTGTTAGTGTTGAAAAACCACTTTTCGCAATTGTGTTGGTGCAGGAAACCACTTTTGCACTTGTATTAGTGTGGAAAAAACACTTTTCGCACTTGTGTTAGTGTTGAAAAACCACTTTTCGCACTTGTGTTAGTGTTGAAAAACCACTTTTCGCACTTGTGTTGGTGCAGGAAACCACTTTTGCACTTGTATTAGTGTGGAAAAAACACTTTTTGCACTTGTGATAGTGTTGAAAAACCACTTTTAGCACTTGTGTTAGTGTTGAAAAACCACTTTTCGCACTTGTGTTGGTGCAGGAAACCACTTTTGCACTTGTATTAGTGTGGAAAAACACTTTTTGCACTTGTGATAGTGTTGAAAAACCACTTTTCGCACTTGTGTTAGTGTTGAAAAACCACTTTTCACACTTGTGTTAGTGTTGAAAAACCACTTTTCGCACTTGTGTTAGTGTTGAAAAACCACTTTTCGCACTTGTGTTGGTGCAGGAAACCACTTTTGCACTTGTATTAGTGTGGAAAAAACACTTTTTGCACTTGTGATAGTGTTGAAAAACCACTTTTCGCACTTGTGTTAGTGTTGAAAAAGCACTTTTCGCACTTGTGTTAGTGTTGAAAAACCACTTTTCGCACTTGTGTTAGTGTTGAAAAAGCACTTTTCGCACTTGTGTTAGTGTTGAAAAACCACTTTTCGCACTTGTGATGGTGCAGGAAACCACTTTTGCACTTGTATTAGTGTGGAAAAAACACTTTTGACACTTGTGTTAGTGTTGAAAAACCACTTTTCGCACTTGTGTTAGTGTTGAAAAACCACTTTTCGCACTTGTGTTGGTGCAGGAAACCACTTTTGCACTTGTATTAGTGTGGAAAAAACACTTTTTGCACTTGTGATAGTGTTGAAAAACCACTTTTCGCACTTGTGTTGGTGCAGGAAACCACTTTTGCACTTGTATTAGTGTGGAAAAACCACTTTTCACACTTGTGTTATTGTTGAAAAACCACTTTTTGCACTTGTGTTAGTGTTGAAAAACCACTTTTTGCACTTGTGTTGGTGCAGGAAACCACTTTTGCACTTGTATTAGTGTGGAAAAACCACTTTTCACACTTGTGTTATTGTTGAAAAACCACTTTTTGCACTTGTGTTAGTGTTGAAAAACCACTTTTTGCACTTGTGTTGGTGCAGGAAACCACTTTTGCACTTGTATTAGTGTGGAAAAAACACTTTTTGCACTTGTGATAGTGTTGAAAAACCACTTTTCGCACTTGTGTTAGTGTTGAAAAACCACTTTTCGCACTTGTGTTAGTGTTGAAAAACTACTTTTCGCACTTGTGTTAGTGTTGAAAAACCACTTTTCGCACTTGTGTTGGTGCAGGAAACCACTTTTGCACTTGTATTAGTGTGGAAAAACCACTTTTCACACTTGTGTTAGTGTTGAAAAACCACTTTTCGCACTTGTGTTGGTGCAGGAAACCACTTTTGCACTTGTATTAGTGTGGAAAAACCACTTTTCGCACTTGTGTTAGTGTTGAAAGACCACTTTTCGCACTTGTGTTAGTGTTGAAAAACCACTTTTCGCAATTGTGTTGGTGCAGGAAACCACTTTTGCACTTGTATTAGTGTGGAAAAAACACTTTTTGCACTTGTGATAGTGTTGAAAAACCACTTTTCGCACTTGTTTTAGTGTTGAAAAACCACTTTTTGCACTTGTGATGGTGCAGGAAACCACTTTTGCACTTGTATTAGTGTGGAAAAAACACTTTTCGCACTTGTGTTAGTGTTGAAAAACCACTTTTCGCACTTGTGTTAGTGTTGAAAAACCACTTTTCGCACTTGTGTTGGTGCAGGAAACCACTTTTGCACTTGTATTAGTGTGGAAAAAACACTTTTTGCACTTGTGATAGTGTTGAAAAACCACTTTTAGCACTTGTGTTAGTGTTGAAAAACCACTTTTCGCACTTGTGTTGGTGCAGGAAACCACTTTTGCACTTGTATTAGTGTGGAAAAACACTTTTTGCACTTGTGATAGTGTTGAAAAACCACTTTTCGCACTTGTGTTAGTGTTGAAAAACCACTTTTCACACTTGTGTTAGTGTTGAAAAACCACTTTTCGCACTTGTGTTAGTGTTGAAAAACCACTTTTCGCACTTGTGTTGGTGCAGGAAACCACTTTTGCACTTGTATTAGTGTGGAAAAAACACTTTTTGCACTTGTGATAGTGTTGAAAAACCACTTTTCGCACTTGTGTTAGTGTTGAAAAAGCACTTTTCGCACTTGTGTTAGTGTTGAAAAACCACTTTTCACACTTGTGTTGGTGCAGGAAACCACTTTTTGCACTTGTGTTAGTGTTGAAAAACCACTTTTCGCACTTGTGATGGTGCAGGAAACCACTTTTGCACTTGTATTAGTGTGGAAAAAACACTTTTTGCACTTGTGATAGTGTTGAAAAACCACTTTTCGCACTTGTGTTAGTGTTGAAAAAGCACTTTTCGCACTTGTGTTAGTGTTGAAAAACCACTTTTCACACTTGTGTTGGTGCAGGAAACCACTTTTTGCACTTGTGTTAGTGTTGAAAAACCACTTTTCGCACTTGTGATGGTGCAGGAAACCACTTTTGCACTTGTATTAGTGTGGAAAAAACACTTTTCGCACTTGTGTTAGTGTTGAAAAACCACTTTTCGCGCTTGTGTTCGTGTTGAAAAACCACTTTTCGCACTTGTGTTGGTGCAGGAAACCACTTTTGCACTTGTATTAGTGTGGAAAAAACACTTTTTGCACTTGTGATAGTGTTGAAAAACCACTTTTCGCACTTGTGTTAGTGTTGAAAAACCACTTTTCGCACTTGTGTTAGTGTTGAAAAACCACTTTTCACACTTGTGTTGGTGCAGGAAACCACTTTTGCACTTGTATTAGTGTGGAAAAAACACTTTTTGCACTTGTGATAGTGTTGAAAAACCACTTTTCGCACGTGTGTTAGTGTTGAAAAACCACTTTTCGCACTTGTGTTGGTGCAGGAAACCACTTTTGCACTTGTATTAGTGTGGAAAAACCACTTTTCGCACTTGTGTTAGTGTTGAAAAACCACTTTTCACACTTGTGTTAGTGTTGAAAAACCACTTTTCGCACTTGTGTTAGTGTTGAAAAACCACTTTTCGCACTTGTATTGGTGCAGGAAACCACTTTTGCACTTGTGATAGTGTTGAAAAACCACTTTTCGCACTTGTGTTAGTGTTGAAAAAGCACTTTTCGCACTTGTGTTAGTGTTGAAAAACCACTTTTCGCACTTGTGTTAGTGTTGAAAAAGCACTTTTCGCACTTGTGTTAGTGTTGAAAAACCACTTTTCGCACTTGTGATGGTGCAGGAAACCACTTTTGCACTTGTATTAGTGTGGAAAAAACACCTTTCGCACTTGTGTTCGTGTTGAAAAACCACTTTTCGCACTTGTGTTAGTGTTGAAAAACCACTTTTCGCACTTGTGTTGGTGCAGGAAACCACTTTTGCACTTGTATTAGTGTGGAAAAAACACTTTTTGCACTTGTGATAGTGTTGAAAAACCACTTTTCGCACTTGTGTTGGTGCAGGAAACCACTTTTGCACTTGTATTAGTGTGGAAAAACCACTTTTCACACTTGTGTTATTGTTGAAAAACCACTTTTTGCACTTGTGTTAGTGTTGAAAAACCACTTTTTGCACTTGTGTTGGTGCAGGAAACCACTTTTGCACTTGTATTAGTGTGGAAAAAACACTTTTTGCACTTGTGATAGTGTTGAAAAACCACTTTTCGCACTTGTGTTAGTGTTGAAAAACCACTTTTCGCACTTGTGTTAGTGTTGAAAAACTACTTTTCGCACTTGTGTTAGTGTTGAAAAACCACTTTTCGCACTTGTGTTGGTGCAGGAAACCACTTTTGCACTTGTATTAGTGTGGAAAAACCACTTTTCACACTTGTGTTAGTGTTGAAAAACCACTTTTCGCACTTGTGTTGGTGCAGGAAACCACTTTTGCACTTGTATTAGTGTGGAAAAACCACTTTTCGCACTTGTGTTAGTGTTGAAAGACCACTTTTCGCACTTGTGTTAGTGTTGAAAAACCACTTTTCGCACTTGTGTTGGTGCAGGAAACCACTTTTGCACTTGTATTAGTGTGGAAAAACACTTTTTGCACTTGTATTAGTGTGGAAAAACCACTTTTCGCACTTGTGTTAGTGTTGAAAAACCACTTTTCACACTTGTGTTAGTGTTGAAAAACCACTTTTCGCACTTGTGTTAGTGTTGAAAAACCACTTTTCGCACTTGTGTTGGTGCAGGAAACCACTTTTGCACTTGTATTAGTGTGGAAAAAACACTTTTTGCACTTGTGATAGTGTTGAAAAACCACTTTTCGCACTTGTGTTAGTGTTGAAAAAGCACTTTTCGCACTTGTGTTAGTGTTGAAAAACCACTTTTCACACTTGTGTTGGTGCAGGAAACCACTTTTTGCACTTGTGTTAGTGTTGAAAAACCACTTTTCGCACTTGTGATGGTGCAGGAAACCACTTTTGCACTTGTATTAGTGTGGAAAAAACACTTTTTGCACTTGTGATAGTGTTGAAAAACCACTTTTCGCACTTGTGTTAGTGTTGAAAAAGCACTTTTCGCACTTGTGTTAGTGTTGAAAAACCACTTTTCACACTTGTGTTGTTGCAGGAAACCACTTTTTGCACTTGTGTTAGTGTTGAAAAACCACTTTTCGCACTTGTGATGGTGCAGGAAACCACTTTTGCACTTGTATTAGTGTGGAAAAAACACTTTTCGCACTTGTGTTAGTGTTGAAAAACCACTTTTCGCGCTTGTGTTAGTGTTGAAAAACCACTTTTCGCACTTGTGTTGGTGCAGGAAACCACTTTTGCACTTGAATTAGTGTGGAAAAAACACTTTTTGCACTTGTGATAGTGTTGAAAAACCACTTTTCGCACTTGTGTTAGTGTTGAAAAACCACTTTTCGCACTTGTGTTAGTGTTGAAAAACCACTTTTCACACTTGTGTTGGTGCAGGAAACCACTTTTGCACTTGTATTAGTGTGGAAAAAACACTTTTTGCACTTGTGATAGTGTTGAAAAACCACTTTTCGCACGTGTGTTAGTGTTGAAAAACCACTTTTCGCACTTGTGTTGGTGCAGGAAACCACTTTTGCACTTGTATTAGTGTGGAAAAAACCCTTTTTGCACTTGTGATAGTGTTGAAAAACCACTTTTCGCACTTGTGTTAGTGTTGAAAAACCACTTTTCGCACTTGTGTTAGTGTTGAAAAACCACTTTTCGCAATTGTGTTGGTGCAGGAAACCACTTTTGCACTTGTATTAGTGTGGAAAAAACACTTTTTGCACTTGTGATAGTGTTGAAAAACCACTTTTCGCACTTGTTTTAGTGTTGAAAAACCACTTTTTGCACTTGTGATGGTGCAGGAAACCACTTTTGCACTTGTATTAGTGTGGAAAAAACACTTTTCGCACTTGTGTTAGTGTTGAAAAACCACTTTTCGCACTTGTGTTAGTGTTGAAAAACCACTTTTCGCACTTGTGTTGGTGCAGGAAACCACTTTTGCACTTGTATTAGTGTGGAAAAAACACTTTTTGCACTTGTGATAGTGTTGAAAAACCACTTTTAGCACTTGTGTTAGTGTTGAAAAACCACTTTTCGCACTTGTGTTGGTGCAGGAAACCACTTTTGCACTTGTATTAGTGTGGAAAAACACTTTTTGCACTTGTGATAGTGTTGAAAAACCACTTTTCGCACTTGTGTTAGTGTTGAAAAACCACTTTTCACACTTGTGTTAGTGTTGAAAAACCACTTTTCGCACTTGTATTAGTGTGGAAAAACCACTTTTCACACTTGTGTTATTGTTGAAAAACCACTTTTTGCACTTGTGTTAGTGTTGAAAAACCACTTTTTGCACTTGTGTTGGTGCAGGAAACCACTTTTGCACTTGTATTAGTGTGGAAAAAACACTTTTTGCACTTGTGATAGTGTTGAAAAACCACTTTTCGCACTTGTGTTAGTGTTGAAAAACCACTTTTCGCACTTGTGTTAGTGTTGAAAAACTACTTTTCGCACTTGTGTTAGTGTTGAAAAACCACTTTTCGCACTTGTGTTGGTGCAGGAAACCACTTTTGCACTTGTATTAGTGTGGAAAAACCACTTTTCACACTTGTGTTAGTGTTGAAAAACCACTTTTCGCACTTGTGTTGGTGCAGGAAACCACTTTTGCACTTGTATTAGTGTCGAAAAACCACTTTTCGCACTTGTGTTAGTGTTGAAAGACCACTTTTCGCACTTGTGTTAGTGTTGAAAAACCACTTTTCGCACTTGTGTTGGTGCAGGAAACCACTTTTGCACTTGTATTAGTGTGGAAAAACACTTTTTGCACTTGTGATAGTGTTGAAAAACCACTTTTCGCACTTGTGATGGTGCAGGAAACCACTTTTGCACTTGTATTAGTGTGGAAAAAACACCTTTCGCACTTGTGTTAGTGTTGAAAAACCACTTTTTGCACTTGTGTTAGTGTTGAAAAACCACTTTTTGCACTTGTGTTGGTGCAGGAAACCACTTTTGCACTTGTATTAGTGTGGAAAAACACTTTTTGCACTTGTGATAGTGTTGAAAAACCACTTTTCGCACTTGTGTTAGTGTTGAAAAACCACTTTTCGCACTTGTGTTAGTGTTGAAAAACTACTTTTCGCACTTGTGTTAGTGTTGAAAAACCACTTTTCGCACTTGTGTTGGTGCAGGAAACCACTTTTGCACTTGTATTCGTGTGGAAAAACCACTTTTCACACTTGTGTTAGTGTTGAAAAACCACTTTTCGCACTTGTGTTGGTGCAGGAAACCACTTTTGCACTTGTATTAGTGTGGAAAAACCACTTTTCGCACTTGTGTTAGTGTTGAAAGACCACTTTTCGCACTTCTGTTAGTGTTGAAAAACCACTTTTCGCACTTGTGTTGGTGCAGGAAACCACTTTTGCACTTGTATTAGTGTGGAAAAAGCACTTTTCGCACTTGTGTTAGTGTGGAAAAAACACCTTTCGCACTTGTGTTAGTGTTGAAAAACCACTTTTCGCACTTGTGTTAGTGTTGAAAAACCACTTTTCGCACTTGTGTTAGTGTTGAAAAACCACTTTTCGCACTTGTGTTGGTGCAGGAAACCACTTTTGCACTTGTATTAGTGTGGAAAAAACACTTTTTGCACTTGTGATAGTGTTGAAAAACCACTTTTCGCACTTGTGTTGGTGCAGGAAACCACTTTTGCACTTGTATTAGTGTGGAAAAACCACTTTTCACACTTGTGTTATTGTTGAAAAACCACTTTTCGCACTTGTGTTGGTGCAGGAAACCACTTTTGCACTTGTATTAGTGTGGAAAAACCACTTTTCACACTTGTGTTATTGTTGAAAAACCACTTTTTGCCCTTGTGTTAGTGTTGAAAAACCACTTTTTGCACTTGTGTTGGTGCAGGAAACCACTTTTGCACTTGTATTAGTGTGGAAAAAACACTTTTTGCACTTGTGATAGTGTTGAAAAACCACTTTTCGCACTTGTGTTAGTGTTGAAAAACCACTTTTCGCACTTGTGTTAGTGTTGAAAAACTACTTTTCGCACTTGTGTTAGTGTTGAAAAACCACTTTTCGCACTTGTGTTGGTGCAGGAAACCACTTTTGCACTTGTATTAGTGTGGAAAAACCACTTTTCACACTTGTGTTAGTGTTGAAAAACCACTTTTCGCACTTGTGTTGGTGCAGGAAACCACTTTTGCACTTGTATTAGTGTGGAAAAACCACTTTTCGCACTTGTGTTAGTGTTGAAAGACCACTTTTCGCACTTGTGTTAGTGTTGAAAAACCACTTTTCGCACTTGTGTTGGTGCAGGAAACCACTTTTGCACTTGTATTAGTGTGGAAAAACACTTTTTGCACTTGTATTAGTGTGGAAAAACCACTTTTCGCACTTGTGTTAGTGTTGAAAAACCACTTTTCACACTTGTGTTAGTGTTGAAAAACCACTTTTCGCACTTGTGTTAGTGTTGAAAAACCACTTTTCGCACTTATGTTGGTGCAGGAAACCACTTTTGCACTTGTATTAGTGTGGAAAAAACACTTTTTGCACTTGTGATAGTGTTGAAAAACCACTTTTCGCACTTGTGTTAGTGTTGAAAAAGCACTTTTCGCACTTGTGTTAGTGTTGAAAAACCACTTTTCACACTTGTGTTGGTGCAGGAAACCACTTTTTGCACTTGTGTTAGTGTTGAAAAACCACTTTTCGCACTTGTGATGGTGCAGGAAACCACTTTTGCACTTGTATTAGTGTGGAAAAAACACTTTTTGCACTTGTGATAGTGTTGAAAAACCACTTTTCGCACTTGTGTTAGTGTTGAAAAAGCACTTTTCGCACTTGTGTTAGTGTTGAAAAACCACTTTTCACACTTGTGTTGGTGCAGGAAACCACTTTTTGCACTTGTGTTAGTGTTGAAAAACCACTTTTTGCACTTGTGATGGTGCAGGAAACCACTTTTGCACTTGTATTAGTGTGGAAAAAACACTTTTCGCACTTGTGTTAGTGTTGAAAAACCACTTTTCGCGCTTGTGTTAGTGTTGAAAAACCACTTTTCGCACTTGTGTTGGTGCAGGAAACCACTTTTGCACTTGTATTAGTGAGGAAAAAACACTTTTTGCACTTGTGATAGTGTTGAAAAACCACTTTTCGCACTTGTGTTAGTGTTGAAAAACCACTTTTCGCACTTGTGTTAGTGTTGAAAAACCACTTTTCACACTTGTGTTGGTGCAGGAAACCACTTTTGCACTTGTATTAGTGTGGAAAAAACACTTTTTGCACTTGTGATAGTGTTGAAAAACCACTTTTCGCACGTGTGTTAGTGTTGAAAAACCACTTTTCGCACTTGTGTTGGTGCAGGAAACCACTTTTGCACTTGTATTAGTGTGGAAAAAACCCTTTTTGCACTTGTGATAGTGTTGAAAAACCACTTTTCGCACTTGTGTTAGTGTTGAAAAACCACTTTTCGCAATTGTGTTGGTGCAGGAAACCACTTTTGCACTTGTATTAGTGTGGAAAAAACACTTTTCGCACTTGTGTTAGTGTTGAAAAACCACTTTTCGCACTTGTGTTAGTGTTGAAAAACCACTTTTCGCACTTGTGTTGGTGCAGGAAACCACTTTTGCACTTGTATTAGTGTGGAAAAAACACTTTTTGCACTTGTGATAGTGTTGAAAAACCACTTTTAGTGCTTGTGTTAGTGTTGAAAAACCACTTTTCGCACTTGTGTTGGTGCAGGAAACCACTTTTTGCACTTGTGTTAG
The DNA here is from genome assembly GCF_964187855.1 of Myxine glutinosa. Taxonomy (NCBI): domain Eukaryota; kingdom Metazoa; phylum Chordata; class Myxini; order Myxiniformes; family Myxinidae; genus Myxine; species Myxine glutinosa. Next base: position 98,125 of record NW_027617130.1, read on the forward strand.
TGTTGAAAAACCACTTTTCACACTTGTGATGGTGCAGGAAACCACTTTTGCACTTGTATTAGTGTGGAAAAAACACTTTTTGCACTTGTGATAGTGTTGAAAAACCACTTTTCGCACTTGTGATGGTGCAGGAAACCACTTTTGCACTTGTATTAGTGTGGAAAAAACACTTTTTGCACTTGTGATAGTGTTGAAAAACCACTTTTCGCACTTGTGTTAGTGTTGAAAAAGCACTTTTCGCACTTGTGTTAGTGTTGAAAAACCACTTTTCACACTTGTGTTGGTGCAGCAAACCACTTTTTGCACTTGTGTTAGTGTTGAAAAACCACTTTTCGCACTTGTGATGGTGCAGGAAACCACTTTTGCACTTGTATTAGTGTGGAAAAAACACTTTTTGCACTTGTGATAGTGTTGAAAAACCACTTTTCGCACTTGTGTTAGTGTTGAAAAAGCACTTTTCGCACTTGTGTTAGTGTTGAAAAACCACTTTTCACACTTGTGTTGGTGCAGGAAACCACTTTTTGCACTTGTGTTAGTGTTGAAAAACCACTTTTCGCACTTGTGATGGTGCAGGAAACCACTTTTGCACTTGTATTAGTGTGGAAAAAAACACTTTTTGCACTTGTGATAGTGTTGAAAAACCACTTTTCGCACTTGTGATAGTGTTGAAAAACCACTTTTCGCACTTGTGTTAGTGTTGAAAAACCACTTTTCGCACTTGTGTTAGTGTTGAAAAACCACTTTTCACACTTGTGTTGGTGCAGGAAACCACTTTTGCACTTGTATTAGTGTGGAAAAAACACTTTTTGCACTTGTGATAGTGTTGAAAAACCACTTTTCGCACGTGTGTTAGTGTTGAAAAACCACTTTTCGCACTTGTGTTGGTGCAGGAAACCACTTTTGCACTTGTATTAGTGTGGAAAAAACCCTTTTTGCACTTGTGATAGTGTTGAAAAACCACTTTTCGCACTTGTGTTAGTGTTGAAAAACCACTTTTCGCACTTGTGTTAGTGTTGAAAAACCACTTTTCGCAATTGTGTTGGTGCAGGAAACCACTTTTGCACTTGTATTAGTGTGGAAAAAACACTTTTCGCACTTGTGTTAGTGTTGAAAAACCACTTTTCGCACTTGTGTTAGTGTTGAAAAACCACTTTTCGCACTTGTGTTGGTGCAGGAAACCACTTTTGCACTTGTATTAGTGTGGAAAAAACACTTTTTGCACTTGTGATAGTGTTGAAAAACCACTTTTAGCACTTGTGTTAGTGTTGAAAAACCACTTTTCGCACTTGTGTTGGTGCAGGAAACCACTTTTGCACTTGTATTAGTGTGGAAAAACACTTTTTGCACTTGTGATAGTGTTGAAAAACCACTTTTCGCACTTGTGTTAGTGTTGAAAAACCACTTTTCACACTTGTGTTAGTGTTGAAAAACCACTTTTCGCACTTGTGTTAGTGTTGAAAAACCACTTTTCGCACTTGTGTTGGTGCAGGAAACCACTTTTGCACTTGTATTAGTGTGGAAAAAACACTTTTTGCACTTGTGATAGTGTTGAAAAACCACTTTTCGCACTTGTGTTAGTGTTGAAAAAGCACTTTTCGCACTTGTGTTAGTGTTGAAAAACCACTTTTCGCACTTGTGTTAGTGTTGAAAAAGCACTTTTCGCACTTGTGTTAGTGTTGAAAAACCACTTTTCGCACTTGTGATGGTGCAGGAAACCACTTTTGCACTTGTATTAGTGTGGAAAAAACACCTTTCACACTTGTGTTAGTGTTGAAAAACCACTTTTCGCACTTGTGTTAGTGTTGAAAAACCACTTTTCGCACTTGTGTTGGTGCAGGAAACCACTTTTGCACTTGTATTAGTGTGGAAAAAACACTTTTTGCACTTGTGATAGTGTTGAAAAACCACTTTTCGCACTTGTGTTGGTGCAGGAAACCACTTTTGCACTTGTATTAGTGTGGAAAAACCACTTTTCACACTTGTGTTATTGTTGAAAAACCACTTTTTGCACTTGTGTTAGTGTTGAAAAACCACTTTTTGCACTTGTGTTGGTGCAGGAAACCACTTTTGCACTTGTATTAGTGTGGAAAAACCACTTTTCACACTTGTGTTATTGTTGAAAAACCACTTTTTGCACTTGTGTTAGTGTTGAAAAACCACTTTTTGCACTTGTGTTGGTGCAGGAAACCACTTTTGCACTTGTATTAGTGTGGAAAAAACCCTTTTTGCACTTGTGATAGTGTTGAAAAACCACTTTTCGCACTTGTGTTAGTGTTGAAAAACCACTTTTCGCAATTGTGTTGGTGCAGGAAACCACTTTTGCACTTGTATTAGTGTGGAAAAAACACTTTTCGCACTTGTGTTAGTGTTGAAAAACCACTTTTCGCACTTGTGTTAGTGTTGAAAAACCACTTTTCGCACTTGTGTTGGTGCAGGAAACCACTTTTGCACTTGTATTAGTGTGGAAAAAACACTTTTTGCACTTGTGATAGTGTTGAAAAACCACTTTTAGTGCTTGTGTTAGTGTTGAAAAACCACTTTTCGCACTTGTGTTGGTGCAGGAAACCACTTTTTGCACTTGTGTTAGTGTTGAAAAACCACTTTTCGCACTTGTGATGGTGCAGGAAACCACTTTTGCACTTGTATTAGTGTGGAAAAAACACTTTTTGCACTTGTGATAGTGTTGAAAAACCACTTTTCGCACTTGTGATGGTGCAGGAAACCACTTTTGCACTTGTATTAGTGTGGAAAAAACACTTTTTGCACTTGTGATAGTGTTGAAAAACCACTTTTCGCACTTGTGTTAGTGTTGAAAAAGCACTTTTCGCACTTGTGTTAGTGTTGAAAAACCACTTTTCACACTTGTGTTGGTGCAGGAAACCACTTTTTGCACTTGTGTTAGTGTTGAAAAACCACTTTTCGCACTTGTGATGGTGCAGGAAACCACTTTTGCACTTGTATTAGTGTGGAAAAAACACTTTTTGCACTTGTGATAGTGTTGAAAAACCACTTTTCGCACTTGTGTTAGTGTTGAAAAAGCACTTTTCGCACTTGTGTTAGTGTTGAAAAACCACTTTTCACACTTGTGTTGGTGCAGGAAACCACTTTTTGCACTTGTGTTAGTGTTGAAAAACCACTTTTCGCACTTGTGATGGTGCAGGAAACCACTTTTGCACTTGTATTAGTGTGGAAAAAACACTTTTCGCACTTGTGTTAGTGTTGAAAAACCACTTTTCGCGCTTGTGTTAGTGTTGAAAAACCACTTTTCGCACTTGTGTTGGTGCAGGAAACCACTTTTGCACTTGTATTAGTGTGGAAAAAACACTTTTTGCACTTGTGATAGTGTTGAAAAACCACTTTTCGCACTTGTGTTAGTGTTGAAAAACCACTTTTCGCACTTGTGTTAGTGTTGAAAAACCACTTTTCACACTTGTGTTGGTGCAGGAAACCACTTTTGCACTTGTATTAGTGTGGAAAAAACACTTTTTGCACTTGTGATAGTGTTGAAAAACCACTTTTCGCACGTGTGTTAGTGTTGAAAAACCACTTTTCGCACTTGTGTTGGTGCAGGAAACCACTTTTGCACTTGTATTAGTGTGGAAAAAACCCTTTTTGCACTTGTGATAGTGTTGAAAAACCACTTTTCGCACTTGTGTTAGTGTTGAAAAACCACTTTTCGCACTTGTGTTAGTGTTGAAAAACCACTTTTCGCAATTGTGTTGGTGCAGGAAACCACTTTTGCACTTGTATTAGTGTGGAAAAAACACTTTTCGCACTTGTGTTAGTGTTGAAAAACCACTTTTCGCACTTGTGTTAGTGTTGAAAAACCACTTTTCGCACTTGTGTTGGTGCAGGAAACCACTTTTGCACTTGTATTAGTGTGGAAAAAACACTTTTTGCACTTGTGATAGTGTTGAAAAACCACTTTTAGCACTTGTGTTAGTGTTGAAAAACCACTTTTCGCACTTGTGTTGGTGCAGGAAACCACTTTTGCACTTGTATTAGTGTGGAAAAACACTTTTTGCACTTGTGATAGTGTTGAAAAACCACTTTTCGCACTTGTGTTAGTGTTGAAAAACCACTTTTCACACTTGTGTTAGTGTTGAAAAACCACTTTTCGCACTTGTGTTAGTGTTGAAAAACCACTTTTCGCACTTGTGTTGGTGCAGGAAACCACTTTTGCACTTGTATTAGTGTGGAAAAAACACTTTTTGCACTTGTGATAGTGTTGAAAAACCACTTTTCGCACTTGTGTTAGTGTTGAAAAAGCACTTTTCGCACTTGTGTTAGTGTTGAAAAACCACTTTTCGCACTTGTGTTAGTGTTGAAAAAGCACTTTTCGCACTTGTGTTAGTGTTGAAAAACCACTTTTCGCACTTGTGATGGTGCAGGAAACCACTTTTGCACTTGTATTAGTGTGGAAAAAACACCTTTCACACTTGTGTTAGTGTTGAAAAACCACTTTTCGCACTTGTGTTAGTGTTGAAAAACCACTTTTCGCACTTGTGTTGGTGCAGGAAACCACTTTTGCACTTGTATTAGTGTGGAAAAAACACTTTTTGCACTTGTGATAGTGTTGAAAAACCACTTTTCGCACTTGTGTTGGTGCAGGAAACCACTTTTGCACTTGTATTAGTGTGGAAAAACCACTTTTCACACTTGTGTTATTGTTGAAAAACCACTTTTTGCACTTGTGTTAGTGTTGAAAAACCACTTTTTGCACTTGTGTTGGTGCAGGAAACCACTTTTGCACTTGTATTAGTGTGGAAAAACCACTTTTCACACTTGTGTTATTGTTGAAAAACCACTTTTTGCACTTGTGTTAGTGTTGAAAAACCACTTTTTGCACTTGTGTTGGTGCAGGAAACCACTTTTGCACTTGTATTAGTGTGGAAAAAACACTTTTTGCACTTGTGATAGTGTTGAAAAACCACTTTTCGCACTTGTGTTAGTGTTGAAAAACCACTTTTCGCACTTGTGTTAGTGTTGAAAAACTACTTTTCGCACTTGTGTTAGTGTTGAAAAACCACTTTTCGCACTTGTGTTGGTGCAGGAAACCACTTTTGCACTTGTATTAGTGTGGAAAAACCACTTTTCACACTTGTGTTAGTGTTGAAAAACCACTTTTCGCACTTGTGTTGGTGCAGGAAACCACTTTTGCACTTGTATTAGTGTGGAAAAACCACTTTTCGCACTTGTGTTAGTGTTGAAAGACCACTTTTCGCACTTGTGTTAGTGTTGAAAAACCACTTTTCGCAATTGTGTTGGTGCAGGAAACCACTTTTGCACTTGTATTAGTGTGGAAAAAACACTTTTTGCACTTGTGATAGTGTTGAAAAACCACTTTTCGCACTTGTTTTAGTGTTGAAAAACCACTTTTTGCACTTGTGATGGTGCAGGAAACCACTTTTGCACTTGTATTAGTGTGGAAAAAACACTTTTCGCACTTGTGTTAGTGTTGAAAAACCACTTTTCGCACTTGTGTTAGTGTTGAAAAACCACTTTTCGCACTTGTGTTGGTGCAGGAAACCACTTTTGCACTTGTATTAGTGTGGAAAAAACACTTTTTGCACTTGTGATAGTGTTGAAAAACCACTTTTAGCACTTGTGTTAGTGTTGAAAAACCACTTTTTGCACTTGTGTTGGTGCAGGAAACCACTTTTGCACTTGTATTAGTGTTGAAAAACCACTTTTCGCACTTGTGTTGGTGTAGGAAACCACTTTTGCACTTGTATTAGTGTGGAAAAAACCCTTTTTGCACTTGTGATAGTGTTGAAAAACCACTTTTCGCACTTGTTTTAGTGTTGAAAAACCACTTTTTGCACTTGTGATGGTGCAGGAAACCACTTTTGCACTTGTATTAGTGTGGAAAAAACACTTTTCGCACTTGTGTTAGTGTTGAAAAACCACTTTTCGCACTTGTGTTAGTGTTGAAAAACCACTTTTCGCACTTGTGTTGGTGCAGGAAACCACTTTTGCACTTGTATTAGTGTGGAAAAAACACTTTTTGCACTTGTGATAGTGTTGAAAAACCACTTTTAGCACTTGTGTTAGTGTTGAAAAACCACTTTTCGCACTTGTGTTGGTGCAGGAAACCACTTTTGCACTTGTATTAGTGTGGAAAAACACTTTTTGCACTTGTGATAGTGTTGAAAAACCACTTTTCGCACTTGTGTTAGTGTTGAAAAACCACTTTTCACACTTGTGTTAGTGTTGAAAAACCACTTTTCGCACTTGTATTAGTGTGGAAAAACCACTTTTCACACTTGTGTTATTGTTGAAAAACCACTTTTTGCACTTGTGTTAGTGTTGAAAAACCACTTTTTGCACTTCTGTTGGTGCAGGAAACCACTTTTGCACTTGTATTAGTGTGGAAAAAACACTTTTTGCACTTGTGATAGTGTTGAAAAACCACTTTTCGCACTTGTGTTAGTGTTGAAAAACCACTTTTCGCACTTGTGTTAGTGTTGAAAAACTACTTTTCGCACTTGTGTTAGTGTTGAAAAACCACTTTTCGCACTTGTGTTGGTGCAGGAAACCACTTTTGCACTTGTATTAGTGTGGAAAAACCACTTTTCACACTTGTGTTAGTGTTGAAAAACCACTTTTCGCACTTGTGTTGGTGCAGGAAACCACTTTTGCACTTGTATTAGTGTGGAAAAACCACTTTTCGCACTTGTGTTAGTGTTGAAAGACCACTTTTCGCACTTGTGTTAGTGTTGAAAAACCACTTTTCGCACTTGTGTTGGTGCAGGAAACCACTTTTGCACTTGTATTAGTGTGGAAAAACACTTTTTGCACTTGTGATAGTGTTGAAAAACCACTTTTCGCACTTGTGATGGTGCAGGAAACCACTTTTGCACTTGTATTAGTGTGGAAAAAACACCTTTCGCACTTGTGTTAGTGTTGAAAAACCACTTTTTGCACTTGTGTTAGTGTTGAAAAACCACTTTTTGCACTTGTGTTGGTGCAGGAAACCACTTTTGCACTTGTATTAGTGTGGAAAAAACACTTTTTGCACTTGTGATAGTGTTGAAAAACCACTTTTCGCACTTGTGTTAGTGTTGAAAAACCACTTTTCGCACTTGTGTTAGTGTTGAAAAACTACTTTTCGCACTTGTGTTAGTGTTGAAAAACCACTTTTCGCACTTGTGTTGGTGCAGGAAACCACTTTTGCACTTGTATTCGTGTGGAAAAACCACTTTTCACACTTGTGTTAGTGTTGAAAAACCACTTTTCGCACTTGTGTTGGTGCAGGAAACCACTTTTGCACTTGTATTAGTGTGGAAAAACCACTTTTCGCACTTGTGTTAGTGTTGAAAGACCACTTTTCGCACTTGTGTTAGTGTTGAAAAACCACTTTTCGCACTTGTGTTGGTGCAGGAAACCACTTTTGCACTTGTATTAGTGTGGAAAAAGCACTTTTCGCACTTGTGTTAGTGTTGAAAAACCACTTTTCGCACTTGTGATGGTGCAGGAAACCACTTTTGCACTTGTATTAGTGTGGAAAAAACACCTTTCGCACTTGTGTTAGTGTTGAAAAACCACTTTTCGCACTTGTGTTAGTGTTGAAAAACCACTTTTCGCACTTGTGTTGGTGCAGGAAACCACTTTTGCACTTGTATTAGTGTGGAAAAAACACTTTTTGCACTTGTGATAGTGTTGAAAAACCACTTTTCGCACTTGTGTTGGTGCAGGAAACCACTTTTGCACTTGTATTAGTGTGGAAAAACCACTTTTCACACTTGTGTTATTGTTGAAAAACCACTTTTCGCACTTGTGTTGGTGCAGGAAACCACTTTTGCACTTGTATTAGTGTGGAAAAACCACTTTTCACACTTGTGTTATTGTTGAAAAACCACTTTTTGCACTTGTGTTAGTGTTGAAAAACCACTTTTTGCACTTGTGTTGGTGCAGGAAACCACTTTTGCACTTGTATTAGTGTGGAAAAAACACTTTTTGCACTTGTGATAGTGTTGAAAAACCACTTTTCGCACTTGTGTTAGTGTTGAAAAACCACTTTTCGCACTTGTGTTAGTGTTGAAAAACTACTTTTCGCACTTGTGTTAGTGTTGAAAAACCACTTTTCGCACTTGTGTTGGTGCAGGAAACCACTTTTGCACTTGTATTAGTGTGGAAAAACCACTTTTCACACTTGTGTTAGTGTTGAAAAACCACTTTTCGCACTTGTGTTGGTGCAGGAAACCACTTTTGCACTTGTATTAGTGTGGAAAAACCACTTTTCGCACTTGTGTTAGTGTTGAAAGACCACTTTTCGCACTTGTGTTAGTGTTGAAAAACCACTTTTCGCACTTGTGTTGGTGCAGGAAACCACTTTTGCACTTGTATTAGTGTGGAAAAACACTTTTTGCACTTGTATTAGTGTGGAAAAACCACTTTTCGCACTTGTGTTAGTGTTGAAAAACCACTTTTCACACTTGTGTTAGTGTTGAAAAACCACTTTTCGCACTTGTGTTAGTGTTGAAAAACCACTTTTCGCACTTGTGTTGGTGCAGGAAACCACTTTTGCACTTGTATTAGTGTGGAAAAAACACTTTTTGCACTTGTGATAGTGTTGAAAAACCACTTTTCGCACTTGTGTTAGTGTTGAAAAAGCACTTTTCGCACTTGTGTTAGTGTTGAAAAACCACTTTTCACACTTGTGTTGGTGCAGGAAACCACTTTTTGCACTTGTGTTAGTGTTGAAAAACCACTTTTCGCACTTGTGATGGTGCAGGAAACCACTTTTGCACTTGTATTAGTGTGGAAAAAACACTTTTTGCACTTGTGATAGTGTTGAAAAACCACTTTTCGCACTTGTGTTAGTGTTGAAAAAGCACTTTTCGCACTTGTGTTAGTGTTGAAAAACCACTTTTCACACTTGTGTTGGTGCAGGAAACCACTTTTTGCACTTGTGTTAGTGTTGAAAAACCACTTTTCGCACTTGTGATGGTGCAGGAAACCACTTTTGCACTTGTATTAGTGTGGAAAAAACACTTTTCGCACTTGTGTTATTGTTGAAAAACCACTTTTTGCACTTGTGTTAGTGTTGAAAAACCACTTTTTGCACTTGTGTTGGTGCAGGAAACCACTTTTGCACTTGTATTAGTGTGGAAAAACCACTTTTCACACTTGTGTTATTGTTGAAAAACCACTTTTTGCACTTGTGTTAGTGTTGAAAAACCACTTTTTGCACTTGTGTTGGTGCAGGAAACCACTTTTGCACTTGTATTAGTGTGGAAAAAACACTTTTTGCACTTGTGATAGTGTTGAAAAACCACTTTTCGCACTTGTGTTAGTGTTGAAAAACCACTTTTCGCACTTGTGTTAGTGTTGAAAAACTACTTTTCGCACTTGTGTTAGTGTTGAAAAACCACTTTTCGCACTTGTGTTGGTGCAGGAAACCACTTTTGCACTTGTATTAGTGTGGAAAAACCACTTTTCACACTTGTGTTAGTGTTGAAAAACCACTTTTCGCACTTGTGTTGGTGCAGGAAACCACTTTTGCACTTGTATTAGTGTGGAAAAACCACTTTTCGCACTTGTGTTAGTGTTGAAAGACCACTTTTCGCACTTGTGTTAGTGTTGAAAAACCACTTTTCGCAATTGTGTTGGTGCAGGAAACCACTTTTGCACTTGTATTAGTGTGGAAAAAACACTTTTTGCACTTGTGATAGTGTTGAAAAACCACTTTTCGCACTTGTTTTAGTGTTGAAAAACCACTTTTTGCACTTGTGATGGTGCAGGAAACCACTTTTGCACTTGTATTAGTGTGGAAAAAACACTTTTCGCACTTGTGTTAGTGTTGAAAAACCACTTTTCGCACTTGTGTTAGTGTTGAAAAACCACTTTTCGCACTTGTGTTGGTGCAGGAAACCACTTTTGCACTTGTATTAGTGTGGAAAAAACACTTTTTGCACTTGTGATAGTGTTGAAAAACCACTTTTAGCACTTGTGTTAGTGTTGAAAAACCACTTTTTGCACTTGTGTTGGTGCAGGAAACCACTTTTGCACTTGTATTAGTGTTGAAAAACCACTTTTCGCACTTGTGTTGGTGTAGGAAACCACTTTTGCACTTGTATTAGTGTGGAAAAAACCCTTTTTGCACTTGTGATAGTGTTGAAAAACCACTTTTCGCACTTGTTTTAGTGTTGAAAAACCACTTTTTGCACTTGTGATGGTGCAGGAAACCACTTTTGCACTTGTATTAGTGTGGAAAAAACACTTTTCGCACTTGTGTTAGTGTTGAAAAACCACTTTTCGCACTTGTGTTAGTGTTGAAAAACCACTTTTCGCACTTGTGTTGGTGCAGGAAACCACTTTTGCACTTGTATTAGTGTGGAAAAAACACTTTTTGCACTTGTGATAGTGTTGAAAAACCACTTTTAGCACTTGTGTTAGTGTTGAAAAACCACTTTTCGCACTTGTGTTGGTGCAGGAAACCACTTTTGCACTTGTATTAGTGTGGAAAAACACTTTTTGCACTTGTGATAGTGTTGAAAAACCACTTTTCGCACTTGTGTTAGTGTTGAAAAACCACTTTTCACACTTGTGTTAGTGTTGAAAAACCACTTTTCGCACTTGTATTAGTGTGGAAAAACCACTTTTCACACTTGTGTTATTGTTGAAAAACCACTTTTTGCACTTGTGTTAGTGTTGAAAAACCACTTTTTGCACTTCTGTTGGTGCAGGAAACCACTTTTGCACTTGTATTAGTGTGGAAAAAACACTTTTTGCACTTGTGATAGTGTTGAAAAACCACTTTTCGCACTTGTGTTAGTGTTGAAAAACCACTTTTCGCACTTGTGTTAGTGTTGAAAAACTACTTTTCGCACTTGTGTTAGTGTTGAAAAACCACTTTTCGCACTTGTGTTGGTGCAGGAAACCACTTTTGCACTTGTATTAGTGTGGAAAAACCACTTTTCACACTTGTGTTAGTGTTGAAAAACCACTTTTCGCACTTGTGTTGGTGCAGGAAACCACTTTTGCACTTGTATTAGTGTGGAAAAACCACTTTTCGCACTTGTGTTAGTGTTGAAAGACCACTTTTCGCACTTGTGTTAGTGTTGAAAAACCACTTTTCGCACTTGTGTTGGTGCAGGAAACCACTTTTGCACTTGTATTAGTGTGGAAAAACACTTTTTGCACTTGTGATAGTGTTGAAAAACCACTTTTCGCACTTGTGATGGTGCAGGAAACCACTTTTGCACTTGTATTAGTGTGGAAAAAACACCTTTCGCACTTGTGTTAGTGTTGAAAAACCACTTTTTGCACTTGTGTTAGTGTTGAAAAACCACTTTTTGCACTTGTGTTGGTGCAGGAAACCACTTTTGCACTTGTATTAGTGTGGAAAAAACACTTTTTGCACTTGTGATAGTGTTGAAAAACCACTTTTCGCACTTGTGTTAGTGTTGAAAAACCACTTTTCGCACTTGTGTTAGTGTTGAAAAACTACTTTTCGCACTTGTGTTAGTGTTGAAAAACCACTTTTCGCACTTGTGTTGGTGCAGGAAACCACTTTTGCACTTGTATTCGTGTGGAAAAACCACTTTTCACACTTGTGTTAGTGTTGAAAAACCACTTTTCGCACTTGTGTTGGTGCAGGAAACCACTTTTGCACTTGTATTAGTGTGGAAAAACCACTTTTCGCACTTGTGTTAGTGTTGAAAGACCACTTTTCGCACTTGTGTTAGTGTTGAAAAACCACTTTTCGCACTTGTGTTGGTGCAGGAAACCACTTTTGCACTTGTATTAGTGTGGAAAAAGCACTTTTCGCACTTGTGTTAGTGTTGAAAAACCACTTTTCGCACTTGTGATGGTGCAGGAAACCACTTTTGCACTTGTATTAGTGTGGAAAAAACACCTTTCGCACTTGTGTTAGTGTTGAAAAACCACTTTTCGCACTTGTGTTAGTGTTGAAAAACCACTTTTCGCACTTGTGTTGGTGCAGGAAACCACTTTTGCACTTGTATTAGTGTGGAAAAAACACTTTTTGCACTTGTGATAGTGTTGAAAAACCACTTTTCGCACTTGTGTTGGTGCAGGAAACCACTTTTGCACTTGTATTAGTGTGGAAAAACCACTTTTCACACTTGTGTTATTGTTGAAAAACCACTTTTCGCACTTGTGTTGGTGCAGGAAACCACTTTTGCACTTGTATTAGTGTGGAAAAACCACTTTTCACACTTGTGTTATTGTTGAAAAACCACTTTTTGCACTTGTGTTAGTGTTGAAAAACCACTTTTTGCACTTGTGTTGGTGCAGGAAACCACTTTTGCACTTGTATTAGTGTGGAAAAAACACTTTTTGCACTTGTGATAGTGTTGAAAAACCACTTTTCGCACTTGTGTTAGTGTTGAAAAACCACTTTTCGCACTTGTGTTAGTGTTGAAAAACTACTTTTCGCACTTGTGTTAGTGTTGAAAAACCACTTTTCGCACTTGTGTTGGTGCAGGAAACCACTTTTGCACTTGTATTAGTGTGGAAAAACCACTTTTCACACTTGTGTTAGTGTTGAAAAACCACTTTTCGCACTTGTGTTGGTGCAGGAAACCACTTTTGCACTTGTATTAGTGTGGAAAAACCACTTTTCGCACTTGTGTTAGTGTTGAAAGACCACTTTTCGCACTTGTGTTAGTGTTGAAAAACCACTTTTCGCACTTGTGTTGGTGCAGGAAACCACTTTTGCACTTGTATTAGTGTGGAAAAACACTTTTTGCACTTGTATTAGTGTGGAAAAACCACTTTTCGCACTTGTGTTAGTGTTGAAAAACCACTTTTCACACTTGTGTTAGTGTTGAAAAACCACTTTTCGCACTTGTGTTAGTGTTGAAAAACCACTTTTCGCACTTGTGTTGGTGCAGGAAACCACTTTTGCACTTGTATTAGTGTGGAAAAAACACTTTTTGCACTTGTGATAGTGTTGAAAAACCACTTTTCGCACTTGTGTTAGTGTTGAAAAAGCACTTTTCGCACTTGTGTTAGTGTTGAAAAACCACTTTTCACACTTGTGTTGGTGCAGGAAACCACTTTTTGCACTTGTGTTAGTGTTGAAAAACCACTTTTCGCACTTGTGATGGTGCAGGAAACCACTTTTGCACTTGTATTAGTGTGGAAAAAACACTTTTTGCACTTGTGATAGTGTTGAAAAACCACTTTTCGCACTTGTGTTAGTGTTGAAAAAGCACTTTTCGCACTTGTGTTAGTGTTGAAAAACCACTTTTCACACTTGTGTTGGTGCAGGAAACCACTTTTTGCACTTGTGTTAGTGTTGAAAAACCACTTTTCGCACTTGTGATGGTGCAGGAAACCACTTTTGCACTTGTATTAGTGTGGAAAAAACACTTTTCGCACTTGTGTTAGTGTTGAAAAACCACTTTTCGCGCTTGTGTTAGTGTTGAAAAACCACTTTTCGCACTTGTGTTGGTGCAGGAAACCACTTTTGCACTTGTATTAGTGAGGAAAAAACACTTTTTGCACTTGTGATAGTGTTGAAAAACCACTTTTCGCACTTGTGTTAGTGTTGAAAAACCACTTTTCGCACTTGTGTTAGTGTTGAAAAACCACTTTTCACACTTGTGTTGGTGCAGGAAACCACTTTTGCACTTGTATTAGTGTGGAAAAAACACTTTTTGCACTTGTGATAGTGTTGAAAAACCACTTTTCGCACGTGTGTTAGTGTTGAAAAACCACTTTTCGCACTTGTGTTGGTGCAGGAAACCACTTTTGCACTTGTATTAGTGTGGAAAAAACCCTTTTTGCACTTGTGATAGTGTTGAAAAACCACTTTTCGCACTTGTGTTAGTGTTGAAAAACCACTTTTCGCAATTGTGTTGGTGCAGGAAACCACTTTTGCACTTGTATTAGTGTGGAAAAAACACTTTTCGCACTTGTGTTAGTGTTGAAAAACCACTTTTCGCACTTGTGTTAGTGTTGAAAAACCACTTTTCGCACTTGTGTTGGTGCAGGAAACCACTTTTGCACTTGTATTAGTGTGGAAAAAACACTTTTTGCACTTGTGATAGTGTTGAAAAACCACTTTTAGTGCTTGTGTTAGTGTTGAAAAACCACTTTTCGCACTTGTGTTGGTGCAGGAAACCACTTTTTGCACTTGTGTTAGTGTTGAAAAACCACTTTTCGCACTTGTGATGGTGCAGGAAACCACTTTTGCACTTGTATTAGTGTGGAAAAAACACTTTTTGCACTTGTGATAGTGTTGAAAAACCACTTTTCGCACTTGTGATGGTGCAGGAAACCACTTTTGCACTTGTATTAGTGTGGAAAAAACACTTTTTGCACTTGTGATAGTGTTGAAAAACCACTTTTCGCACTTGTGTTAGTGTTGAAAAAGCACTTTTCGCACTTGTGTTAGTGTTGAAAAACCACTTTTCACACTTGTGTTGGTGCAGGAAACCACTTTTTGCACTTGTGTTAGTGTTGAAAAACCACTTTTCGCACTTGTGATGGTGCAGGAAACCACTTTTGCACTTGTATTAGTGTGGAAAAAACACTTTTTGCACTTGTGATAGTGTTGAAAAACCACTTTTCGCACTTGTGTTAGTGTTGAAAAAGCACTTTTCGCACTTGTGTTAGTGTTGAAAAACCACTTTTCACACTTGTGTTGGTGCAGGAAACCACTTTTTGCACTTGTGTTAGTGTTGAAAAACCACTTTTCGCACTTGTGATGGTGCAGGAAACCACTTTTGCACTTGTATTAGTGTGGAAAAAACACTTTTCGCACTTGTGTTAGTGTTGAAAAACCACTTTTCGCGCTTGTGTTAGTGTTGAAAAACCACTTTTCGCACTTGTGTTGGTGCAGGAAACCACTTTTGCACTTGTATTAGTGTGGAAAAAACACTTTTTGCACTTGTGATAGTGTTGAAAAACCACTTTTCGCACTTGTGTTAGTGTTGAAAAACCACTTTTCGCACTTGTGTTTGTGTTGAAAAACCACTTTTCACACTTGTGTTGGTGCAGGAAACCACTTTTGCACTTGTATTAGTGTGGAAAAAACACTTTTTGCACTTGTGATAGTGTTGAAAAACCACTTTTCGCACGTGTGTTAGTGTTGAAAAACCACTTTTCGCACTTGTGTTGGTGCAGGAAACCACTTTTGCACTTGTATTAGTGTGGAAAAAACCCTTTTTGCACTTGTGATAGTGTTGAAAAACCACTTTTCGCACTTGTGTTAGTGTTGAAAAACCACTTTTCGCACTTGTGTTAGTGTTGAAAAACCACTTTTCGCAATTGTGTTGGTGCAGGAAACCACTTTTGCACTTGTATTAGTGTGGAAAAAACACTTTTCGCACTTGTGTTAGTGTTGAAAAACCACTTTTCGCACTTGTGTTAGTGTTGAAAAACCACTTTTCGCACTTGTGTTGGTGCAGGAAACCACTTTTGCACTTGTATTAGTGTGGAAAAAACACTTTTTGCACTTGTGATAGTGTTGAAAAACCACTTTTAGCACTTGTGTTAGTGTTGAAAAACCACTTTTCGCACTTGTGTTGGTGCAGGAAACCACTTTTGCACTTGTATTAGTGTGGAAAAACACTTTTTGCACTTGTGATAGTGTTGAAAAACCACTTTTCGCACTTGTGTTAGTGTTGAAAAACCACTTTTCACACTTGTGTTAGTGTTGAAAAACCACTTTTCGCACTTGTGTTAGTGTTGAAAAACCACTTTTCGCACTTGTGTTGGTGCAGGAAACCACTTTTGCACTTGTATTAGTGTGGAAAAAACACTTTTTGCACTTGTGATAGTGTTGAAAAACCACTTTTCGCACTTGTGTTAGTGTTGAAAAAGCACTTTTCGCACTTGTGTTAGTGTTGAAAAACCACTTTTCGCACTTGTGTTAGTGTTGAAAAAGCACTTTTCGCACTTGTGTTAGTGTTGAAAAACCACTTTTCGCACTTGTGATGGTGCAGGAAACCACTTTTGCACTTGTATTAGTGTGGAAAAAACACCTTTCACACTTGTGTTAGTGTTGAAAAACCACTTTTCGCACTTGTGTTAGTGTTGAAAAACCACTTTTCGCACTTGTGTTGGTGCAGGAAACCACTTTTGCACTTGTATTAGTGTGGAAAAAACACTTTTTGCACTTGTGATAGTGTTGAAAAACCACTTTTCGCACTTGTGTTGGTGCAGGAAACCACTTTTGCACTTGTATTAGTGTGGAAAAACCACTTTTCACACTTGTGTTATTGTTGAAAAACCACTTTTTGCACTTGTGTTAGTGTTGAAAAACCACTTTTTGCACTTGTGTTGGTGCAGGAAACCACTTTTGCACTTGTATTAGTGTGGAAAAACCACTTTTCACACTTGTGTTATTGTTGAAAAACCACTTTTTGCACTTGTGTTAGTGTTGAAAAACCACTTTTTGCACTTGTGTTGGTGCAGGAAACCACTTTTGCACTTGTATTAGTGTGGAAAAAACACTTTTTGCACTTGTGATAGTGTTGAAAAACCACTTTTCGCACTTGTGTTAGTGTTGAAAAACCACTTTTCGCACTTGTGTTAGTGTTGAAAAACTACTTTTCGCACTTGTGTTAGTGTTGAAAAACCACTTTTCGCACTTGTGTTGGTGCAGGAAACCACTTTTGCAC
This sequence comes from Myxine glutinosa, assembly GCF_964187855.1. Lineage (NCBI taxonomy): Eukaryota > Metazoa > Chordata > Myxini > Myxiniformes > Myxinidae > Myxine > Myxine glutinosa. The sequence continues at coordinate 114,726 of NW_027617130.1, forward strand.
TTGTATTAGTGTGGAAAAACCACTTTTCACACTTGTGTTAGTGTTGAAAAACCACTTTTCGCACTTGTGTTGGTGCAGGAAACCACTTTTGCACTTGTATTAGTGTGGAAAAACCACTTTTCGCACTTGTGTTAGTGTTGAAAGACCACTTTTCGCACTTGTGTTAGTGTTGAAAAACCACTTTTCGCAATTGTGTTGGTGCAGGAAACCACTTTTGCACTTGTATTAGTGTGGAAAAAACACTTTTTGCACTTGTGATAGTGTTGAAAAACCACTTTTCGCACTTGTTTTAGTGTTGAAAAACCACTTTTTGCACTTGTGATGGTGCAGGAAACCACTTTTGCACTTGTATTAGTGTGGAAAAAACACTTTTCGCACTTGTGTTAGTGTTGAAAAACCACTTTTCGCACTTGTGTTAGTGTTGAAAAACCACTTTTCGCACTTGTGTTGGTGCAGGAAACCACTTTTGCACTTGTATTAGTGTGGAAAAAACACTTTTTGCACTTGTGATAGTGTTGAAAAACCACTTTTAGCACTTGTGTTAGTGTTGAAAAACCACTTTTCGCACTTGTGTTGGTGCAGGAAACCACTTTTGCACTTGTATTAGTGTGGAAAAACACTTTTTGCACTTGTGATAGTGTTGAAAAACCACTTTTCGCACTTGTGTTAGTGTTGAAAAACCACTTTTCACACTTGTGTTAGTGTTGAAAAACCACTTTTCGCACTTGTGTTAGTGTTGAAAAACCACTTTTCGCACTTGTGTTGGTGCAGGAAACCACTTTTGCACTTGTATTAGTGTGGAAAAAACACTTTTTGCACTTGTGATAGTGTTGAAAAACCACTTTTCGCACTTGTGTTAGTGTTGAAAAAGCACTTTTCGCACTTGTGTTAGTGTTGAAAAACCACTTTTCACACTTGTGTTGGTGCAGGAAACCACTTTTTGCACTTGTGTTAGTGTTGAAAAACCACTTTTCGCACTTGTGATGGTGCAGGAAACCACTTTTGCACTTGTATTAGTGTGGAAAAAACACTTTTTGCACTTGTGATAGTTTTGAAAAACCACTTTTCGCACTTGTGTTAGTGTTGAAAAAGCACTTTTCGCACTTGTGTTAGTGTTGAAAAACCACTTTTCACACTTGTGTTGGTGCAGGAAACCACTTTTTGCACTTGTGTTAGTGTTGAAAAACCACTTTTCGCACTTGTGATGGTGCAGGAAACCACTTTTGCACTTGTATTAGTGTGGAAAAAACACTTTTCGCACTTGTGTTAGTGTTGAAAAACCACTTTTCGCGCTTGTGTTAGTGTTGAAAAACCACTTTTCGCACTTGTGTTGGTGCAGGAAACCACTTTTGCACTTGTATTAGTGTGGAAAAAACACTTTTTGCACTTGTGATAGTGTTGAAAAACCACTTTTCGCACTTGTGTTAGTGTTGAAAAACCACTTTTCGCACTTGTGTTAGTGTTGAAAAACCACTTTTCACACTTGTGTTGGTGCAGGAAACCACTTTTGCACTTGTATTAGTGTGGAAAAAACACTTTTTGCACTTGTGATAGTGTTGAAAAACCACTTTTCGCACGTGTGTTAGTGTTGAAAAACCACTTTTCGCACTTGTGTTGGTGCAGGAAACCACTTTTGCACTTGTATTAGTGTGGAAAAACCACTTTTCGCACTTGTGTTAGTGTTGAAAAACCACTTTTCACACTTGTGTTAGTGTTGAAAAACCACTTTTCGCACTTGTGTTAGTGTTGAAAAACCACTTTTCGCACTTGTATTGGTGCAGGAAACCACTTTTGCACTTGTGATAGTGTTGAAAAACCACTTTTCGCACTTGTGTTAGTGTTGAAAAAGCACTTTTCGCACTTGTGTTAGTGTTGAAAAACCACTTTTCGCACTTGTGTTAGTGTTGAAAAAGCACTTTTCGCACTTGTGTTAGTGTTGAAAAACCACTTTTCGCACTTGTGATGGTGCAGGAAACCACTTTTGCACTTGTATTAGTGTGGAAAAAACACCTTTCGCACTTGTGTTAGTGTTGAAAAACCACTTTTCGCACTTGTGTTAGTGTTGAAAAACCACTTTTCGCACTTGTGTTGGTGCAGGAAACCACTTTTGCACTTGTATTAGTGTGGAAAAAACACTTTTTGCACTTGTGATAGTGTTGAAAAACCACTTTTCGCACTTGTGTTGGTGCAGGAAACCACTTTTGCACTTGTATTAGTGTGGAAAAACCACTTTTCACACTTGTGTTATTGTTGAAAAACCACTTTTTGCACTTGTGTTAGTGTTGAAAAACCACTTTTTGCACTTGTGTTGGTGCAGGAAACCACTTTTGCACTTGTATTAGTGTGGAAAAAACACTTTTTGCACTTGTGATAGTGTTGAAAAACCACTTTTCGCACTTGTGTTAGTGTTGAAAAACCACTTTTCGCACTTGTGTTAGTGTTGAAAAACTACTTTTCGCACTTGTGTTAGTGTTGAAAAACCACTTTTCGCACTTGTGTTGGTGCAGGAAACCACTTTTACACTTGTATTAGTGTGGAAAAACCACTTTTCACACTTGTGTTAGTGTTGAAAAACCACTTTTCGCACTTGTGTTGGTGCAGGAAACCACTTTTGCACTTGTATTAGTGTGGAAAAACCACTTTTCGCACTTGTGTTAGTGTTGAAAAACCACTTTTCGCACTTGTGTTGGTGCAGGAAACCACTTTTGCACTTGTATTAGTGTGGAAAAACACTTTTTGCACTTGTATTAGTGTGGAAAAACCACTTTTCGCACTTGTGTTAGTGTTGAAAAACCACTTTTCACACTTGTGTTAGTGTTGAAAAACCACTTTTCGCACTTGTGTTAGTGTTGAAAAACCACTTTTCGCACTTGTGTTGGTGCAGGAAGCCACTTTTGCACTTGTATTAGTGTGGAAAAAACACTTTTTGCACTTGTGATAGTGTTGAAAAACCACTTTTCGCACTTGTGTTAGTGTTGAAAAAGCACTTTTCGCACTTGTGTTAGTGTTGAAAAACCACTTTTCACACTTGTGTTGGTGCAGGAAACCACTTTTTGCACTTGTGTTAGTGTTGAAAAACCACTTTTCGCACTTGTGATGGTGCAGGAAACCACTTTTGCACTTGTATTAGTGTGGAAAAAACACTTTTTGCACTTGTGATAGTGTTGAAAAACCACTTTTCGCACTTGTGTTAGTGTTGAAAAAGCACTTTTCGCACTTGTGTTAGTGTTGAAAAACCACTTTTCACACTTGTGTTAGTGTTGAAAAACCACTTTTCGCACTTGTGTTAGTGTTGAAAAACCACTTTTCGCACTTGTGTTGGTGCAGGAAACCACTTTTGCACTTGTATTAGTGTGGAAAAAACACTTTTTGCACTTGTGATAGTGTTGAAAAACCACTTTTCGCACTTGTGTTAGTGTTGAAAAAGCACTTTTCGCACTTGTGTTAGTGTTGAAAAACCACTTTTCGCACTTGTGTTGGTGCAGGAAACCACTTTTGCACTTGTATTAGTGTGGAAAAACCACTTTTCACACTTGTGTTAGTGTTGAAAAACCACTTTTCGCACTTGTGTTGGTGCAGGAAACCACTTTTGCACTTGTATTAGTGTGGAAAAACCACTTTTCGCACTTGTGTTAGTGTTGAAAGACCACTTTTCGCACTTGTGTTAGTGTTGAAAAACCACTTTTCGCACTTGTGTTGGTGCAGGAAACCACTTTTGCACTTGTATTAGTGTGGAAAAACACTTTTTGCACTTGTGATAGTGTTGAAAAACCACTTTTCGCACTTGTGTTAGTGTTGAAAAACCACTTTTCACACTTGTGTTAGTGTTGAAAAACCACTTTTCGCACTTGTGTTAGTGTTGAAAAACCACTTTTCGCACTTGTGTTGGTGCAGGAAACCACTTTTGCACTTGTATTAGTGTGGAAAAAACACTTTTTGCACTTGTGATAGTGTTGAAAAACCACTTTTCGCACTTGTGTTAGTGTTGAAAAAGCACTTTTCGCACTTGTGTTAGTGTTGAAAAACCACTTTTCGCACTTGTGTTGGTGCAGGAAACCACTTTTGCACTTGTATTAGTGTGGAAAAACCACTTTTCACACTTGTGATGGTGCAGGAAACCACTTTTCGCACTTGTGTTGGTGCAGGAAAAAACACTTTTTGCACTTGTGATAGTGTTGAAAAACCACTTTTCGCACTTGTGTTAGTGTTGAAAAAGCACTTTTCGCACTTGTGTTAGTGTTGAAAAACCACTTTTCGCACTTGTGTTGGTGCAGGAAACCACTTTTGCACTTGTATTAGTGTGGAAAAACACTTTTTGCACTTGTATTAGTGTGGAAAAACCACTTTTCGCACTTGTATTAGTGTTGAAAAACCACTTTTCACACTTGTGTTAGTGTTGAAAAACCACTTTTCGCGCTTGTGTTAGTGTTGAAAAACCACTTTTCGCACTTGTGTTGGTGCAGGAAACCACTTTTGCACTTGTATTAGTGTGGAAAAAACACTTTTTGCACTTGTGATAGTGTTGAAAAACCACTTTTCGCACTTGTGTTAGTGTTGAAAAAGCACTTTTCGCACTTGTGTTAGTGTTGAAAAACCACTTTTCACACTTGTGTTGGTGCAGGAAACCACTTTTTGCACTTGTGTTAGTGTTGAAAAACCACTTTTCGCACTTGTGATGGTGCAGGAAACCACTTTTGCACTTGTATTAGTGTGGAAAAAACACTTTTTGCACTTGTGATAGTGTTGAAAAACCACTTTTCGCACTTGTGTTAGTGTTGAAAAAGCACTTTTCGCACTTGTGTTAGTGTTGAAAAACCACTTTTCACACTTGTGTTGTTGCAGGAAACCACTTTTTGCACTTGTGTTAGTGTTGAAAAACCACTTTTCGCACTTGTGATGGTGCAGGAAACCACTTTTGCACTTGTATTAGTGTGGAAAAAACACTTTTCGCACTTGTGTTAGTGTTGAAAAACCACTTTTCGCGCTTGTGTTAGTGTTGAAAAACCACTTTTCGCACTTGTGTTGGTGCAGGAAACCACTTTTGCACTTGTATTAGTGTGGAAAAAACACTTTTTGCACTTGTGATAGTGTTGAAAAACCACTTTTCGCACTTGTGTTAGTGTTGAAAAACCACTTTTCGCACTTGTGTTAGTGTTGAAAAACCACTTTTCACACTTGTGTTGGTGCAGGAAACCACTTTTGCACTTGTATTAGTGTGGAAAAAACACTTTTTGCACTTGTGATAGTGTTGAAAAACCACTTTTCGCACGTGTGTTAGTGTTGAAAAACCACTTTTCGCACTTGTGTTGGTGCAGGAAACCACTTTTGCACTTGTATTAGTGTGGAAAAAACCCTTTTTGCACTTGTGATAGTGTTGAAAAACCACTTTTCGCACTTGTGTTAGTGTTGAAAAACCACTTTTCGCAATTGTGTTGGTGCAGGAAACCACTTTTGCACTTGTATTAGTGTGGAAAAAACACTTTTTGCACTTGTGATAGTGTTGAAAAACCACTTTTCGCACTTGTTTTAGTGTTGAAAAACCACTTTTTGCACTTGTGATGGTGCAGGAAACCACTTTTGCACTTGTATTAGTGTGGAAAAAACACTTTTCGCACTTGTGTTAGTGTTGAAAAACCACTTTTCGCACTTGTGTTAGTGTTGAAAAACCACTTTTCGCACTTGTGTTGGTGCAGGAAACCACTTTTGCACTTGTATTAGTGTGGAAAAAACACTTTTTGCACTTGTGATAGTGTTGAAAAACCACTTTTAGCACTTGTGTTAGTGTTGAAAAACCACTTTTCGCACTTGTGTTGGTGCAGGAAACCACTTTTGCACTTGTATTAGTGTGGAAAAACACTTTTTGCACTTGTGATAGTGTTGAAAAACCACTTTTCGCACTTGTGTTAGTGTTGAAAAACCACTTTTCACACTTGTGTTAGTGTTGAAAAACCACTTTTCGCACTTGTATTAGTGTGGAAAAACCACTTTTCACACTTGTGTTATTGTTGAAAAACCACTTTTTGCACTTGTGTTAGTGTTGAAAAACCACTTTTTGCACTTGTGTTGGTGCAGGAAACCACTTTTGCACTTGTATTAGTGTGGAAAAAACACTTTTTGCACTTGTGATAGTGTTGAAAAACCACTTTTCGCACTTGTGTTAGTGTTGAAAAACCACTTTTCGCACTTGTGTTAGTGTTGAAAAACTACTTTTCGCACTTGTGTTAGTGTTGAAAAACCACTTTTCGCACTTGTGTTGGTGCAGGAAACCACTTTTGCACTTGTATTAGTGTGGAAAAACCACTTTTCACACTTGTGTTAGTGTTGAAAAACCACTTTTCGCACTTGTGTTGGTGCAGGAAACCACTTTTGCACTTGTATTAGTGTGGAAAAACCACTTTTCGCACTTGTGTTAGTGTTGAAAGACCACTTTTCGCACTTGTGTTAGTGTTGAAAAACCACTTTTCGCACTTGTGTTGGTGCAGGAAACCACTTTTGCACTTGTATTAGTGTGGAAAAACACTTTTTGCACTTGTGATAGTGTTGAAAAACCACTTTTCGCACTTGTGATGGTGCAGGAAACCACTTTTGCACTTGTATTAGTGTGGAAAAAACACCTTTCGCACTTGTGTTAGTGTTGAAAAACCACTTTTTGCACTTGTGTTAGTGTTGAAAAACCACTTTTTGCACTTGTGTTGGTGCAGGAAACCACTTTTGCACTTGTATTAGTGTGGAAAAAACACTTTTTGCACTTGTGATAGTGTTGAAAAACCACTTTTCGCACTTGTGTTAGTGTTGAAAAACCACTTTTCGCACTTGTGTTAGTGTTGAAAAACTACTTTTCGCACTTGTGTTAGTGTTGAAAAACCACTTTTCGCACTTGTGTTGGTGCAGGAAACCACTTTTGCACTTGTATTCGTGTGGAAAAACCACTTTTCACACTTGTGTTAGTGTTGAAAAACCACTTTTCGCACTTGTGTTGGTGCAGGAAACCACTTTTGCACTTGTATTAGTGTGGAAAAACCACTTTTCGCACTTGTGTTAGTGTTGAAAGACCACTTTTCGCACTTGTGTTAGTGTTGAAAAACCACTTTTCGCACTTGTGTTGGTGCAGGAAACCACTTTTGCACTTGTATTAGTGTGGAAAAAGCACTTTTCGCACTTGTGTTAGTGTTGAAAAACCACTTTTCGCACTTGTGATGGTGCAGGAAACCACTTTTGCACTTGTATTAGTGTGGAAAAAACACCTTTCGCACTTGTGTTAGTGTTGAAAAACCACTTTTCGCACTTGTGTTAGTGTTGAAAAACCACTTTTCGCACTTGTGTTGGTGCAGGAAACCACTTTTGCACTTGTATTAGTGTGGAAAAAACACTTTTTGCACTTGTGATAGTGTTGAAAAACCACTTTTCGCACTTGTGTTGGTGCAGGAAACCACTTTTGCACTTGTATTAGTGTGGAAAAACCACTTTTCACACTTGTGTTATTGTTGAAAAACCACTTTTTGCACTTGTGTTAGTGTTGAAAAACCACTTTTTGCACTTGTGTTGGTGCAGGAAACCACTTTTGCACTTGTATTAGTGTGGAAAAAACACTTTTTGCACTTGTGATAGTGTTGAAAAACCACTTTTCGCACTTGTGTTAGTGTTGAAAAACCACTTTTCGCACTTGTGTTAGTGTTGAAAAACTACTTTTCGCACTTGTGTTAGTGTTGAAAAACCACTTTTCGCACTTGTGTTGGTGCAGGAAACCACTTTTGCACTTGTATTAGTGTGGAAAAACCACTTTTCATACTTGTGTTAGTGTTGAAAAACCACTTTTCGCACTTGTGTTGGTGCAGGAAACCACTTTTGCACTTGTATTAGTGTGGAAAAACCACTTTTCGCACTTGTGTTAGTGTTGAAAGACCACTTTTCGCACTTGTGTTAGTGTTGAAAAACCACTTTTCGCACTTGTGTTGGTGCAGGAAACCACTTTTGCACTTGTATTAGTGTGGAAGAACACTTTTTGCACTTGTATTAGTGTGGAAAAACCACTTTTCGCACTTGTGTTAGTGTTGAAAAACCACTTTTCACACTTGTGTTAGTGTTGAAAAACCACTTTTCGCACTTGTGTTAGTGTTGAAAAACCACTTTTCGCACTTGTGTTGGTGCAGGAAACCACTTTTGCACTTGTATTAGTGTGGAAAAAACACTTTTTGCACTTGTGATAGTGTTGAAAAACCACTTTTCGCACTTGTGTTAGTGTTGAAAAAGCACTTTTCGCACTTGTGTTAGTGTTGAAAAACCACTTTTCACACTTGTGTTGGTGCAGGAAACCACTTTTTGCACTTGTGTTAGTGTTGAAAAACCACTTTTCGCACTTGTGATGGTGCAGGAAACCACTTTTGCACTTGTATTAGTGTGGAAAAAACACTTTTTGCACTTGTGATAGTGTTGAAAAACCACTTTTCGCACTTGTGTTAGTGTTGAAAAAGCACTTTTCGCACTTGTGTTAGTGTTGAAAAACCACTTTTCACACTTGTGTTGGTGCAGGAAACCACTTTTTGCACTTGTGTTAGTGTTGAAAAACCACTTTTCGCACTTGTGATGGTGCAGGAAACCACTTTTGCACTTGTATTAGTGTGGAAAAAACACTTTTCGCACTTGTGTTAGTGTTGAAAAACCACTTTTCGCGCTTGTGTTAGTGTTGAAAAACCACTTTTCGCACTTGTGTTGGTGCAGGAAACCACTTTTGCACTTGTATTAGTGTGGAAAAAACACTTTTTGCTCTTGTGATAGTGTTGAAAAACCACTTTTCGCACTTGTGTTAGTGTTGAAAAACCACTTTTCGCACTTGTGTTAGTGTTGAAAAACCACTTTTCACACTTGTGTTGGTGCAGGAAACCACTTTTTCACTTGTATTAGTGTGGAAAAAACACTTTTTGCACTTGTGATAGTGTTGAAAAACCACTTTTCGCACGTGTGTTAGTGTTGAAAAACCACTTTTCGCACTTGTGTTGGTGCAGGAAACCACTTTTGCACTTGTATTAGTGTGGAAAAAACCCTTTTTGCACTTGTGATAGTGTTGAAAAACCACTTTTCGCACTTGTGTTAGTGTTGAAAAACCACTTTTTGCACTTGTGTTAGTGTTGAAAAACCACTTTTCGCAATTGTGTTGGTGCAGGAAACCACTTTTGCACTTGTATTAGTGTGGAAAAAACACTTTTTGCACTTGTGATAGTGTTGAAAAACCACTTTTCGCACTTGTTTTAGTGTTGAAAAACCACTTTTTGCACTTGTGATGGTGCAGGAAACCACTTTTGCACTTGTATTAGTGTGGAAAAAACACTTTTCGCACTTGTGTTAGTGTTGAAAAACCACTTTTCGCACTTGTGTTAGTGTTGAAAAACCACTTTTCGCACTTGTGTTGGTGCAGGAAACCACTTTTGCACTTGTATTAGTGTGGAAAAAACACTTTTTGCACTTGTGATAGTGTTGAAAAACCACTTTTAGCACTTGTGTTAGTGTTGAAAAACCACTTTTCGCACTTGTGTTGGTGCAGGAAACCACTTTTGCACTTGTATTAGTGTGGAAAAACACTTTTTGCACTTGTGATAGTGTTGAAAAACCACTTTTCGCACTTGTGTTAGTGTTGAAAAACCACTTTTCACACTTGTGTTAGTGTTGAAAAACCACTTTTCGCACTTGTGTTAGTGTTGAAAAACCACTTTTCGCACTTGTGTTGGTGCAGGAAACCCCTTTTGCCTTGTATTAGTGTGGAAAAAACACTTTTTGCACTTGTGATAGTGTTGAAAAACCACTTTTCGCACTTGTATTAGTGTGGAAAAAACACTTTTCGCACTTGTGTTAGTGTTGAAAAACCACTTTTCGCGCTTGTGTTAGTGTTGAAAAACCACTTTTCGCACTTGTGTTGGTGCAGGAAACCACTTTTGCACTTGTATTAGTGTGGAAAAAACACTTTTTGCACTTGTGATAGTGTTGAAAAACCACTTTTCGCACGTGTGTTAGTGTTGAAAAACCACTTTTCGCACTTGTGTTGGTGCAGGAAACCACTTTTGCACTTGTATTAGTGTGGAAAAAACCCTTTTTGCACTTGTGATAGTGTTGAAAAACCACTTTTCGCACTTGTGTTAGTGTTGAAAAACCACTTTTCGCACTTGTGTTAGTGTTGAAAAACCACTTTTCGCAATTGTGTTGGTGCAGGAAACCACTTTTGCACTTGTATTAGTGTGGAAAAAACACTTTTTGCACTTGTGATAGTGTTGAAAAACCACTTTTCGCACTTGTGTTAGTGTTGAAAAACCACTTTTCACACTTGTGTTGGTGCAGGAAACCACTTTTTGCACTTGTGTTAGTGTTGAAAAACCACTTTTCGCACTTGTGATGGTGCAGGAAACCACTTTTGCACTTGTATTAGTGTGGAAAAAACACTTTTTGCACTTGTGATAGTGTTGAAAAACCACTTTTCGCACTTGTTTTAGTGTTGAAAAACCACTTTTTGCACTTGTGATGGTGCAGGAAACCACTTTTGCACTTGTATTAGTGTGGAAAAAACACTTTTCGCACTTGTGTTAGTGTTGAAAAACCACTTTTCGCACTTGTGTTAGTGTTGAAAAACCACTTTTTGCACTTGTGTTGGTGCAGGAAACCACTTTTGCACTTGTATTAGTGTGGAAAAAACACTTTTTGCACTTGTGATAGTGTTGAAAAACCACTTTTCGCACTTGTGTTAGTGTTGAAAAACCACTTTTCGCACTTGTGTTAGTGTTGAAAAACTACTTTTCGCACTTGTGTTAGTGTTGAAAAACCACTTTTCGCACTTGTGTTGGTGCAGGAAACCACTTTTGCACTTGTATTAGTGTGGAAAAACCACTTTTCACACTTGTGTTAGTGTTGAAAAACCACTTTTCGCACTTGTGTTGGTGCAGGAAACCACTTTTGCACTTGTATTAGTGTGGAAAAACCACTTTTCGCACTTGTGTTAGTGTTGAAAGACCACTTTTCGCACTTGTGTTAGTGTTGAAAAACCACTTTTCGCACTTGTGTTGGTGCAGGAAACCACTTTTGCACTTGTATTAGTGTGGAAAAACACTTTTTGCACTTGTGATAGTGTTGAAAAACCACTTTTCGCACTTGTGATGGTGCAGGAAACCACTTTTGCACTTGTATTAGTGTGGAAAAAACACCTTTCGCACTTGTGTTAGTGTTGAAAAACCACTTTTTGCACTTGTGTTAGTGTTGAAAAACCACTTTTTGCACTTGTGTTGGTGCAGGAAACCACTTTTGCACTTGTATTAGTGTGGAAAAAACACTTTTTGCACTTGTGATAGTGTTGAAAAACCACTTTTCGCACTTGTGTTAGTGTTGAAAAACCACTTTTCGCACTTGTGTTAGTGTTGAAAAACTACTTTTCGCACTTGTGTTAGTGTTGAAAAACCACTTTTCGCACTTGTGTTGGTGCAGGAAACCACTTTTGCACTTGTATTCGTGTGGAAAAACCACTTTTCACACTTGTGTTAGTGTTGAAAAACCACTTTTCGCACTTGTGTTGGTGCAGGAAACCACTTTTGCACTTGTATTAGTGTGGAAAAACCACTTTTCGCACTTGTGTTAGTGTTGAAAGACCACTTTTCGCACTTGTGTTAGTGTTGAAAAACCACTTTTCGCACTTGTGTTGGTGCAGGAAACCACTTTTGCACTTGTATTAGTGTGGAAAAAGCACTTTTCGCACTTGTGTTAGTGTTGAAAAACCACTTTTCGCACTTGTGATGGTGCAGGAAACCACTTTTGCACTTGTATTAGTGTGGAAAAAACACCTTTCGCACTTGTGTTAGTGTTGAAAAACCACTTTTCGCACTTGTGTTAGTGTTGAAAAACCACTTTTCGCACTTGTGTTGGTGCAGGAAACCACTTTTGCACTTGTATTAGTGTGGAAAAAACACTTTTTGCACTTGTGATAGTGTTGAAAAACCACTTTTCGCACTTGTGTTGGTGCAGGAAACCACTTTTGCACTTGTATTAGTGTGGAAAAACCACTTTTCACACTTGTGTTATTGTTGAAAAACCACTTTTTGCACTTGTGTTAGTGTTGAAAAACCACTTTTTGCACTTGTGTTGGTGCAGGAAACCACTTTTGCACTTGTATTAGTGTGGAAAAAACACTTTTTGCACTTGTGATAGTGTTGAAAAACCACTTTTCGCACTTGTGTTAGTGTTGAAAAACCACTTTTCGCACTTGTGTTAGTGTTGAAAAACTACTTTTCGCACTTGTGTTAGTGTTGAAAAACCACTTTTCGCACTTGTGTTGGTGCAGGAAACCACTTTTGCACTTGTATTAGTGTGGAAAAACCACTTTTCACACTTGTGTTAGTGTTGAAAAACCACTTTTCGCACTTGTGTTGGTGCAGGAAACCACTTTTGCACTTGTATTAGTGTGGAAAAACCACTTTTCGCACTTGTGTTAGTGTTGAAAGACCACTTTTCGCACTTGTGTTAGTGTTGAAAAACCACTTTTCGCACTTGTGTTGGTGCAGGAAACCACTTTTGCACTTGTATTAGTGTGGAAGAACACTTTTTGCACTTGTATTAGTGTGGAAAAACCACTTTTCGCACTTGTGTTAGTGTTGAAAAACCACTTTTCACACTTGTGTTAGTGTTGAAAAACCACTTTTCGCACTTGTGTTAGTGTTGAAAAACCACTTTTCGCACTTGTGTTGGTGCAGGAAACCACTTTTGCACTTGTATTAGTGTGGAAAAAACACTTTTTGCACTTGTGATAGTGTTGAAAAACCACTTTTCGCACTTGTGTTAGTGTTGAAAAAGCACTTTTCGCACTTGTTTTAGTGTTGAAAAACCACTTTTCACACTTGTGTTGGTGCAGGAAACCACTTTTTGCACTTGTGTTAGTGTTGAAAAACCACTTTTCGCACTTGTGATGGTGCAGGAAACCACTTTTGCACTTGTATTAGTGTGGAAAAAACACTTTTTGCACTTGTGATAGTGTTGAAAAACCACTTTTCGCACTTGTGTTAGTGTTGAAAAAGCACTTTTCGCACTTGTGTTAGTGTTGAAAAACCACTTTTCACACTTGTGTTGGTGCAGGAAACCACTTTTTGCACTTGTGTTAGTGTTGAAAAACCACTTTTCGCACTTGTGATGGTGCAGGAAACCACTTTTGCACTTGTATTAGTGTGGAAAAAACACTTTTCGCACTTGTGTTAGTGTTGAAAAACCACTTTTCGCGCTTGTGTTAGTGTTGAAAAACCACTTTTCGCACTTGTGTTGGTGCAGGAAACCACTTTTGCACTTGTATTAGTGTGGAAAAAACACTTTTTGCACTTGTGATAGTGTTGAAAAACCACTTTTCGCACTTGTGTTAGTGTTGAAAAACCACTTTTCGCACTTGTGTTAGTGTTGAAAAACCACTTTTCACACTTGTGTTGGTGCAGGAAACCACTTTTGCACTTGTATTAGTGTGGAAAAAACACTTTTTGCACTTGTGATAGTGTTGAAAAACCACTTTTCGCACGTGTGTTAGTGTTGAAAAACCACTTTTCGCACTTGTGTTGGTGCAGGAAACCACTTTTGCACTTGTATTAGTGTGGAAAAAACCCTTTTTGCACTTGTGATAGTGTTGAAAAACCACTTTTCGCACTTGTGTTAGTGTTGAAAAACCACTTTTTGCACTTGTGTTAGTGTTGAAAAACCACTTTTCGCAATTGTGTTGGTGCAGGAAACCACTTTTGCACTTGTATTAGTGTGGAAAAAACACTTTTTGCACTTGTGATAGTGTTGAAAAACCACTTTTCGCACTTGTTTTAGTGTTGAAAAACCACTTTTTGCACTTGTGATGGTGCAGGAAACCACTTTTGCACTTGTATTAGTGTGGAAAAAACACTTTTCGCACTTGTGTTAGTGTTGAAAAACCACTTTTCGCACTTGTGTTAGTGTTGAAAAACCACTTTTCGCACTTGTGTTGGTGCAGGAAACCACTTTTGCACTTGTATTAGTGTGGAAAAAACACTTTTTGCACTTGTGATAGTGTTGAAAAACCACTTTTAGCACTTGTGTTAGTGTTGAAAAACCACTTTTCGCACTTGTGTTGGTGCAGGAAACCACTTTTGCACTTGTATTAGTGTGGAAAAACACTTTTTGCACTTGTGATAGTGTTGAAAAACCACTTTTCGCACTTGTGTTAGTGTTGAAAAACCACTTTTCACACTTGTGTTAGTGTTGAAAAACCACTTTTCGCACTTGTGTTAGTGTTGAAAAACCACTTTTCGCACTTGTGTTGGTGCAGGAAACCCCTTTTGCCTTGTATTAGTGTGGAAAAAACACTTTTTGCACTTGTGATAGTGTTGAAAAACCACTTTTCGCACTTGTGTTAGTGTTGAAAAAGCACTTTTCGCACTTGCGTTAGTGTTGAAAAACCACTTTTCGCACTTGTGTTAGTGTTGAAAAAGCACTTTTCGCACTTGTGTTAGTGTTGAAAAACCACTTTTCGCACTTGTGATGGTGCAGGAAACCACTTTTGCACTTGTATTAGTGTGGAAAAAACACCTTTCACACTTGTGTTAGTGTTGAAAAACCACTTTTCGCACTTGTGTTAGTGTTGAAAAACCACTTTTCGCACTTGTGTTGGTGCAGGAAACCACTTTTGCACTTGTATTAGTGTGGAAAAAACACTTTTTGCACTTGTGATAGTGTTGAAAAACCACTTTTCGCACTTGTGTTGGTTCAGGAAACCACTTTTGCACTTGTATTAGTGTGGAAAAACCACTTTTCACACTTGTGTTATTGTTGAAAAACCACTTTTTGCACTTGTGTTAGTGTTGAAAAACCACTTTTTGCACTTGTGTTGGTGCAGGAAACCACTTTTGCACTTGTATTAGTGTGGAAAAACCACTTTTCACACTTGTGTTATTGTTGAAAAACCACTTTTTGCACTTGTGTTAGTGTTGAAAAACCACTTTTTGCACTTGTGTTGGTGCAGGAAACCACTTTTGCACTTGTATTAGTGTGGAAAAAACACTTTTTGCACTTGTGATAGTGTTGAAAAACCACTTTTCGCACTTGTGTTAGTGTTGAAAAACCACTTTTCGCACTTGTGTTAGTGTTGAAAAACTACTTTTCGCACTTGTGTTAGTGTTGAAAAACCACTTTTCGCACTTGTGTTGGTGCAGGAAACCACTTTTGCACTTGTATTAGTGTGGAAAAACCACTTTTCACACTTGTGTTAGTGTTGAAAAACCACTTTTCGCACTTGTGTTGGTGCAGGAAACCACTTTTGCACTTGTATTAGTGTGGAAAAACCACTTTTCGCACTTGTGTTAGTGTTGAAAGACCACTTTTCGCACTTGTGTTAGTGTTGAAAAACCACTTTTCGCACTTGTGTTGGTGCAGGAAACCACTTTTGCACTTGTATTAGTGTGGAAAAACACTTTTTGCACTTGTATTAGTGTGGAAAAACCACTTTTCGCACTTGTGTTAGTGTTGAAAAACCACTTTTCACACTTGTGTTAGTGTTGAAAAACCACTTTTCGCACTTGTGTTAGTGTTGAAAAACCACTTTTCGCACTTGTGTTGGTGCAGGAAACCACTTTTGCACTTGTATTAGTGTGGAAAAAACACTTTTTGCACTTGTGATAGTGTTTAAAAACCACTTTTCGCACTTGTGTTAGTGTTGAAAAACCACTTTTCACACTTGTGTTGGTGCAGGAAACCACTTTTTGCACTTGTGTTAGTGTTGAAAAACCACTTTTCGCACTTGTGATGGTGCAGGAAACCACTTTTGCACTTGTATTGGTGTGGAAAAAACACTTTTTGCACTTGTGATAGTGTTGAAAAACCACTTTTCGCACTTGTGTTAGTGTTGAAAAAGCACTTTTCGCACTTGTGTTAGTGTTGAAAAACCACTTTTCACACTTGTGTTGGTGCAGGAAACCACTTTTTGCACTTGTGTTAGTGTTGAAAAACCACTTTTCGCACTTGTGATGGTGCAGGAAACCACTTTTGCACTTGTATTAGTGTGGAAAAAACACTTTTCGCACTTGTGTTAGTGTTGAAAAACCACTTTTCGCGCTTGTGTTAGTGTTGAAAAACCACTTTTCGCACTTGTGTTGGTGCAGGAAACCACTTTTGCACTTGTATTAGTGTGGAAAAAACACTTTTTGCACTTGTGATAGTGTTGAAAAACCACTTTTCGCACTTGTGTTAGTGTTGAAAAACCACTTTTCGCACTTGTGTTAGTGTTGAAAAACCACTTTTCACACTTGTGTTGGTGCAGGAAACCACTTTTGCACTTGTATTAGTGTGGAAAAAACACTTTTTGCACTTGTGATAGTGTTGAAAAACCACTTTTCGCACGTGTGTTAGTGTTGAAAAACCACTTTTCGCACTTGTGTTGGTGCAGGAAACCACTTTTGCACTTGTATTAGTGTGGAAAAAACCCTTTTTGCACTTGTGATAGTGTTGAAAAACCACTTTTCGCACTTGTGTTAGTGTTGAAAAACCACTTTTCGCACTTGTGTTAGTGTTGAAAAACCACTTTTCGCAATTGTGTTGGTGCAGGAAACCACTTTTGCACTTGTATTAGTGTGGAAAAAACACTTTTTGCACTTGTGATAGTGTTGAAAAACCACTTTTCGCACTTGTTTTAGTGTTGAAAAACCACTTTTTGCACTTGTGATGGTGCAGGAAACCACTTTTGCACTTGTATTAGTGTGGAAAAAACACTTTTCGCACTTGTGTTAGTGTTGAAAAACCACTTTTCGCACTTGTGTTAGTGTTGAAAAACCACTTTTCGCACTTGTGTTGGTGCAGGAAACCACTTTTGCACTTGTATTAGTGTGGAAAAAACACTTTTTGCACTTGTGATAGTGTTGAAAAACCACTTTTAGCACTTGTGTTAGTGTTGAAAAACCACTTTTCGCACTTGTGTTGGTGCAGGAAACCACTTTTGCACTTGTATTAGTGTGGAAAAACACTTTTTGCACTTGTGATAGTGTTGAAAAACCACTTTTCGCACTTGTGTTAGTGTTGAAAAACCACTTTTCACACTTGTGTTAGTGTTGAAAAACCACTTTTCGCACTTGTGTTAGTGTTGAAAAACCACTTTTCGCACTTGTGTTGGTGCAGGAAACCACTTTTGCACTTGTATTAGTGTGGAAAAAACACTTTTTGCACTTGTGATAGTGTTGAAAAACCACTTTTCGCACTTGTGTTAGTGTTGAAAAACCACTTTTCGCACTTGTGTTAGTGTTGAAAAACCACTTTTCGCACTTGTGTTGGTGCAGGAAACCACTTTTGCCTTGTATTAGTGTGGAAAAAACACTTTTTGCACTTGTGATAGTGTTGAAAAACCACTTTTCGCACTTGTGTTAGTGTTGAAAAAGCACTTTTCGCACTTGCGTTAGTGTTGAAAAACCACTTTTCGCACTTGTGTTAGTGTTGAAAAAGCACTTTTCGCACTTGTGTTAGTGTTGAAAAACCACTTTTCGCACTTGTGATGGTGCAGGAAACCACTTTTGCACTTGTATTAGTGTGGAAAAAACACCTTTCACACTTGTGTTAGTGTTGAAAAACCACTTTTCGCACTTGTGTTAGTGTTGAAAAACCACTTTTCGCACTTGTGTTGGTGCAGGAAACCACTTTTGCACTTGTATTAGTGTGGAAAAAACACTTTTTGCACTTGTGATAGTGTTGAAAAACCACTTTTCGCACTTGTGTTGGTTCAGGAAACCACTTTTGCACTTGTATTAGTGTGGAAAAACCACTTTTCACACTTGTGTTATTGTTGAAAAACCACTTTTTGCACTTGTGTTAGTGTTGAAAAACCACTTTTTGCACTTGTGTTGGTGCAGGAAACCACTTTTGCACTTGTATTAGTGTGGAAAAACCACTTTTCACACTTGTGTTATTGTTGAAAAACCACTTTTTGCACTTGTGTTAGTGTTGAAAAACCACTTTTTGCACTTGTGTTGGTGCAGGAAACCACTTTTGCACTTGTATTAGTGTGGAAAAAACACTTTTTGCACTTGTGATAGTGTTGAAAAACCACTTTTCGCACTTGTGTTAGTGTTGAAAAACCACTTTTCGCACTTGTGTTAGTGTTGAAAAACTACTTTTCGCACTTGTGTTAGTGTTGAAAAACCACTTTTCGCACTTGTGTTGGTGCAGGAAACCACTTTTGCACTTGTATTAGTGTGGAAAAACCACTTTTCACACTTGTGTTAGTGTTGAAAAACCACTTTTCGCACTTGTGTTGGTGCAGGAAACCACTTTTGCACTTGTATTAGTGTGGAAAAACCACTTTTCGCACTTGTGTTAGTGTTGAAAGACCACTTTTCGCACTTGTGTTAGTGTTGAAAAACCACTTTTCGCACTTGTGTTGGTGCAGGAAACCACTTTTGCACTTGTATTAGTGTGGAAAAACACTTTTTGCACTTGTATTAGTGTGGAAAAACCACTTTTCGCACTTGTGTTAGTGTTGAAAAACCACTTTTCACACTTGTGTTAGTGTTGAAAAACCACTTTTCGCACTTGTGTTAGTGTTGAAAAACCACTTTTCGCACTTGTGTTGGTGCAGGAAACCACTTTTGCACTTGTATTAGTGTGGAAAAAACACTTTTTGCACTTGTGATAGTGTTTAAAAACCACTTTTCGCACTTGTGTTAGTGTTGAAAAACCACTTTTCACACTTGTGTTGGTGCAGGAAACCACTTTTTGCACTTGTGTTAGTGTTGAAAAACCACTTTTCGCACTTGTGATGGTGCAGGAAACCACTTTTGCACTTGTATTGGTGTGGAAAAAACACTTTTTGCACTTGTGATAGTGTTGAAAAACCACTTTTCGCACTTGTGTTAGTGTTGAAAAAGCACTTTTCGCACTTGTGTTAGTGTTGAAAAACCACTTTTCACACTTGTGTTGGTGCAGGAAACCACTTTTTGCACTTGTGTTAGTGTTGAAAAACCACTTTTCGCACTTGTGATGGTGCAGGAAACCACTTTTGCACTTGTATTAGTGTGGAAAAAACACTTTTCGCACTTGTGTTAGTGTTGAAAAACCACTTTTCGCGCTTGTGTTAGTGTTGAAAAACCACTTTTCGCACTTGTGTTGGTGCAGGAAACCACTTTTGCACTTGTATTAGTGTGGAAAAAACACTTTTTGCACTTGTGATAGTGTTGAAAAACCACTTTTCACACTTGTGTTAGTGTTGAAAAACCACTTTTCGCACTTGTGTTAGTGTTGAAAAACCACTTTTCGCACTTGTGTTGGTGCAGGAAACCACTTTTGCACTTGTATTAGTGTGGAAAAAACACTTTTTGCACTTGTGATAGTGTTGAAAAACCACTTTTCGCACTTGTGTTAGTGTTGAAAAACCACTTTTCGCACTTGTGTTAGTGTTGAAAAACCACTTTTCGCACTTGTGTTGGTGCAGGAAACCACTTTTGCCTTGTATTAGTGTGGAAAAAACACTTTTTGCACTTGTGATAGTGTTGAAAAACCACTTTTCGCACTTGTGTTAGTGTTGAAAAAGCACTTTTCGCACTTGCGTTAGTGTTGAAAAACCACTTTTCGCACTTGTGTTAGTGTTGAAAAAGCACTTTTCGCACTTGTGTTAGTGTTGAAAAACCACTTTTCGCACTTGTGATGGTGCAGGAAACCACTTTTGCACTTGTATTAGTGTGGAAAAAACACCTTTCACACTTGTGTTAGTGTTGAAAAACCACTTTTCGCACTTGTGTTAGTGTTGAAAAACCACTTTTCGCACTTGTGTTGGTGCAGGAAACCACTTTTGCACTTGTATTAGTGTGGAAAAAACACTTTTTGCACTTGTGATAGTGTTGAAAAACCACTTTTCGCACTTGTGTTGGTTCAGGAAACCACTTTTGCACTTGTATTAGTGTGGAAAAACCACTTTTCACACTTGTGTTATTGTTGAAAAACCACTTTTTGCACTTGTGTTAGTGTTGAAAAACCACTTTTTGCACTTGTGTTGGTGCAGGAAACCACTTTTGCACTTGTATTAGTGTGGAAAAACCACTTTTCACACTTGTGTTATTGTTGAAAAACCACTTTTTGCACTTGTGTTAGTGTTGAAAAACCACTTTTTGCACTTGTGTTGGTGCAGGAAACCACTTTTGCACTTGTATTAGTGTGGAAAAAACACTTTTTGCACTTGTGATAGTGTTGAAAAACCACTTTTCGCACTTGTGTTAGTGTTGAAAAACCACTTTTCGCACTTGTGTTAGTGTTGAAAAACTACTTTTCGCACTTGTGTTAGTGTTGAAAAACCACTTTTCGCACTTGTGTTGGTGCAGGAAACCACTTTTGCACTTGTATTAGTGTGGAAAAACCACTTTTCACACTTGTGTTAGTGTTGAAAAACCACTTTTCGCACTTGTGTTGGTGCAGGAAACCACTTTTGCACTTGTATTAGTGTGGAAAAACCACTTTTCGCACTTGTGTTAGTGTTGAAAGACCACTTTTCGCACTTGTGTTAGTGTTGAAAAACCACTTTTCGCACTTGTGTTGGTGCAGGAAACCACTTTTGCACTTGTATTAGTGTGGAAAAACACTTTTTGCACTTGTATTAGTGTGGAAAAACCACTTTTCGCACTTGTGTTAGTGTTGAAAAACCACTTTTCACACTTGTGTTAGTGTTGAAAAACCACTTTTCGCACTTGTGTTAGTGTTGAAAAACCACTTTTCGCACTTGTGTTGGTGCAGGAAACCACTTTTGCACTTGTATTAGTGTGGAAAAAACACTTTTTGCACTTGTGATAGTGTTTAAAAACCACTTTTCGCACTTGTGTTAGTGTTGAAAAACCACTTTTCACACTTGTGTTGGTGCAGGAAACCACTTTTTGCACTTGTGTTAGTGTTGAAAAACCACTTTTCGCACTTGTGATGGTGCAGGAAACCACTTTTGCACTTGTATTGGTGTGGAAAAAACACTTTTTGCACTTGTGATAGTGTTGAAAAACCACTTTTCGCACTTGTGTTAGTGTTGAAAAAGCACTTTTCGCACTTGTGTTAGTGTTGAAAAACCACTTTTCACACTTGTGTTGGTGCAGGAAACCACTTTTTGCACTTGTGTTAGTGTTGAAAAACCACTTTTCGCACTTGTGATGGTGCAGGAAACCACTTTTGCACTTGTATTAGTGTGGAAAAAACACTTTTCGCACTTGTGTTAGTGTTGAAAAACCACTTTTCGCGCTTGTGTTAGTGTTGAAAAACCACTTTTCGCACTTGTGTTGGTGCAGGAAACCACTTTTGCACTTGTATTAGTGTGGAAAAAACACTTTTTGCACTTGTGATAGTGTTGAAAAACCACTTTTCGCACTTGTGTTAGTGTTGAAAAACCACTTTTCGCACTTGTGTTAGTGTTGAAAAACCACTTTTCACACTTGTGTTGGTGCAGGAAACCACTTTTGCACTTGTATTAGTGTGGAAAAAACACTTTTTGCACTTGTGATAGTGTTGAAAAACCACTTTTCGCACGTGTGTTAGTGTTGAAAAACCACTTTTCGCACTTGTGTTGGTGCAGGAAACCACTTTTGCACTTGTATTAGTGTGGAAAAAACCCTTTTTGCACTTGTGATAGTGTTGAAAAACCACTTTTCGCACTTGTGTTAGTGTTGAAAAACCACTTTTCGCACTTGTGTTAGTGTTGAAAAACCACTTTTCGCAATTGTGTTGGTGCAGGAAACCACTTTTGCACTTGTATTAGTGTGGAAAAAACACTTTTTGCACTTGTGATAGTGTTGAAAAACCACTTTTCGCACTTGTTTTAGTGTTGAAAAACCACTTTTTGCACTTGTGATGGTGCAGGAAACCACTTTTGCACTTGTATTAGTGTGGAAAAAACACTTTTCGCACTTGTGTTAGTGTTGAAAAACCACTTTTCGCACTTGTGTTAGTGTTGAAAAACCACTTTTCGCACTTGTGTTGGTGCAGGAAACCACTTTTGCACTTGTATTAGTGTGGAAAAAACACTTTTTGCACTTGTGATAGTGTTGAAAAACCACTTTTAGCACTTGTGTTAGTGTTGAAAAACCACTTTTCGCACTTGTGTTGGTGCAGGAAACCACTTTTGCACTTGTATTAGTGTGGAAAAACACTTTTTGCACTTGTGATAGTGTTGAAAAACCACTTTTCGCACTTGTGTTAGTGTTGAAAAACCACTTTTCACACTTGTGTTAGTGTTGAAAAACCACTTTTCGCACTTGTGTTAGTGTTGAAAAACCACTTTTCGCACTTGTGTTGGTGCAGGAAACCACTTTTGCACTTGTATTAGTGTGGAAAAAACACTTTTTGCACTTGTGATAGTGTTGAAAAACCACTTTTCGCACTTGTGTTAGTGTTGAAAAAGCACTTTTCGCACTTGTGTTAGTGTTGAAAAACCACTTTTCACACTTGTGTTGGTGCAGGAAACCACTTTTTGCACTTGTGTTAGTGTTGAAAAACCACTTTTCGCACTTGTGATGGTGCAGGAAACCACTTTTGCACTTGTATTAGTGTGGAAAAAACACTTTTTGCACTTGTGATAGTGTTGAAAAACCACTTTTCGCAATTGTGTTAGTGTTGAAAAAGCACTTTTCGCACTTGTGTTAGTGTTGAAAAACCACTTTTCACACTTGTGTTGGTGCAGGAAACCACTTTTTGCACTTGTGTTAGTGTTGAAAAACCACTTTTCGCACTTGTGATGGTGCAGGAAACCACTTTTGCACTTGTATTAGTGTGGAAAAAACACTTTTCGCACTTGTGTTAGTGTTGAAAAACCACTTTTCGCGCTTGTGTTAGTGTTGAAAAACCACTTTTCGCACTTGTGTTGGTGCAGGAAACCACTTTTGCACTTGTATTAGTGTGGAAAAAACACTTTTTGCACTTGTGATAGTGTTGAAAAACCACTTTTCGCACTTGTGTTAGTGTTGAAAAACCACTTTTCGCACTTGTGTTAGTGTTGAAAAACCACTTTTCACACTTGTGTTGGTGCAGGAAACCACTTTTGCACTTGTATTAGTGTGGAAAAAACACTTTTTGCACTTGTGATAGTGTTGAAAAACCACTTTTCGCACGTGTGTTAGTGTTGAAAAACCACTTTTCGCACTTGTGTTGGTGCAGGAAACCACTTTTGCACTTGTATTAGTGTGGAAAAACCACTTTTCGCACTTGTGTTAGTGTTGAAAAACCACTTTTCACACTTGTGTTAGTGTTGAAAAACCACTTTTCGCACTTGTGTTAGTGTTGAAAAACCACTTTTCGCACTTGTGTTGATGCAGGAAACCACTTTTGCACTTGTATTAGTGTGGAAAAAACACTTTTTGCACTTGTGATAGTGTTGAAAAACCACTTTTCGCACTTGTGTTAGTGTTGAAAAAGCACTTTTCGCACTTGTGTTAGTGTTGAAAAACCACTTTTCGCACTTGTGATGGTGTTGAAAAACCACTTTTCGCACTTGTGTTAGTGTTGAAAAAGCACTTTTCGCACTTGTGTTAGTGTTGAAAAACCACTTTTCGCACTTGTGATGGTGCAGGAAACCACTTTTGCACTTGTATTAGTGTGGAAAAAACACCTTTCACACTTGTGTTAGTGTTGAAAAACCACTTTTCGCACCTGTGTTAGTGTTGAAAAACCACTTTTCGCACTTGTGTTGGTGCAGGAAACCACTTTTGCACTTGTATTAGTGTGGAAAAAACACTTTTTGCACTTGTGATAGTGTTGAAAAACCACTTTTCGCACTTGTGTTGGTGCAGGAAACCACTTTTGCACTTGTATTAGTGTGGAAAAACCACTTTTCACACTTGTGTTATTGTTGAAAAACCACTTTTTGCACTTGTGTTAGTGTTGAAAAACCACTTTTTGCACTTGTGTTGGTGCAGGAAACCACTTTTGCACTTGTATTAGTGTGGAAAAACCACTTTTCACACTTGTGTTATTGTTGAAAAACCTCTTTTTGCACTTGTGTTAGTGTTGAAAAACCACTTTTTGCACTTGTGTTGGTGCAGGAAACCACTTTTGCACTTGTATTAGTGTGGAAAAAACACTTTTTGCACTTGTGATAGTGTTGAAAAACCACTTTTCGCACTTGTGTTAGTGTTGAAAAACCACTTTTCGCACTTGTGTTAGTGTTGAAAAACTACTTTTCGCACTTGTGTTAGTGTTGAAAAACCACTTTTCGCACTTGTGTTGGTGCAGGAAACCACTTTTGCACTTGTATTAGTGTGGAAAAACCACTTTTCACACTTGTGCTAGTGTTGAAAAACCACTTTTCGCACTTGTGTTGGTGCAGGAAACCACTTTTGCACTTGTATTAGTGTGGAAAAACCACTTTTCGCACTTGTGTTAGTGTTGAAAAACCACTTTTCACACTTGTGTTGGTGCAGGAAACCACTTTTGCACTTGTATTAGTGTGGAAAAAACACTTTTTGCACTTGTGATAGTGTTGAAAAACCACTTTTCGCACGTGTGTTAGTGTTGAAAAACCACTTTTCGCACTTGTGTTGGTGCAGGAAACCACTTTTGCACTTGTATTAGTGTGGAAAAACCACTTTTCGCATTTGTGTTAGTGTTGAAAAACCACTTTTCACACTTGTGTTAGTGTTGAAAAACCACTTTTCGCACTTGTGTTAGTGTTGAAAAACCACTTTTCGCACTTGTGTTGGTGCAGGAAACCACTTTTGCACTTGTATTAGTGTGGAAAAAACACTTTTTGCACTTGTGATAGTGTTGAAAAACCACTTTTCGCACTTGTGTTAGTGTTGAAAAAGCACTTTTCGCACTTGTGTTAGTGTTGAAAAACCACTTTTCGCACTTGTGTTAGTGTTGAAAAAGCACTTTTCGCACTTGTGTTAGTGTTGAAAAACCACTTTTCGCACTTGTGATGGTGCAGGAAACCACTTTTGCACTTGTATTAGTGTGGAAAAAACACCTTTCACACTTGTGTTAGTGTTGAAAAACCACTTTTCGCACCTGTGTTAGTGTTGAAAAACCACTTTTCGCACTTGTGTTGGTGCAGGAAACCACTTTTGCACTTGTATTAGTGTGGAAAAAACACTTTTTGCACTTGTGATAGTGTTGAAAAACCACTTTTCGCACTTGTGTTGGTGCAGGAAACCACTTTTGCACTTGTATTAGTGTGGAAAAACCACTTTTCACACTTGTGTTATTGTTGAAAAACCACTTTTTGCACTTGTGTTAGTGTTGAAAAACCACTTTTTGCACTTGTGTTGGTGCAGGAAACCACTTTTGCACTTGTATTAGTGTGGAAAAACACTTTTTGCACTTGTGATAGTGTTGAAAAACCACTTTTCGCACTTGTGGTGGTGCAGGAAACCACTTTTGCACTTGTATTAGTGTGGAAAAAACACCTTTCGCACTTGTGTTAGTGTTGAAAAACCACTTTTCGCACTTGTGTTAGTGTTGAAAAAGCACTTTTCGCACTTGTGTTAGTGTTGAAAAACCACTTTTCACACTTGTGTTGGTGCAGGAAACCACTTTTTGCACTTGTGTTAGTGTTGAAAAACCACTTTTCGCACTTGTGATGGTGCAGGAAACCACTTTTGCACTTGTATTAGTGTGGAAAAAACACTTTTCGCACTTGTGTTAGTGTTGAAAAACCACTTTTCGCGCTTGTGTTAGTGTTGAAAAACCACTTTTCGCACTTGTGTTGGTGCAGGAAACCACTTTTGCACTTGTATTAGTGTGGAAAAAACACTTTTTGCACTTGTGATAGTGTTGAAAAACCACTTTTCGCACTTGTGTTAGTGTTGAAAAACCACTTTTCGCACTTGTGTTAGTGTTGAAAAACCACTTTTCACACTTGTGTTGGTGCAGGAAACCACTTTTGCACTTGTATTAGTGTGGAAAAAACACTTTTTGCACTTGTGATAGTGTTGAAAAACCACTTTTCGCACGTGTGTTAGTGTTGAAAAACCACTTTTCGCACTTGTGTTGGTGCAGGAAACCACTTTTGCACTTGTATTAGTGTGGAAAAAACCCTTTTTGCACTTGTGATAGTGTTGAAAAACCACTTTTCGCACTTGTGTTAGTGTTGAAAAACCACTTTTTGCACTTGTGTTAGTGTTGAAAAACCACTTTTCGCAATTGTGTTGGTGCAGGAAACCACTTTTGCACTTGTATTAGTGTGGAAAAAACACTTTTTGCACTTGTGATAGTGTTGAAAAACCACTTTTCGCACTTGTTTTAGTGTTGAAAAACCACTTTTTGCACTTGTGATGGTGCAGGAAACCACTTTTGCACTTGTATTAGTGTGGAAAAAACACTTTTCGCACTTGTGTTAGTGTTGAAAAACCACTTTTCGCACTTGTGTTAGTGTTGAAAAACCACTTTTCGCACTTGTGTTGGTGCAGGAAACCACTTTTGCACTTGTATTAGTGTGGAAAAACACTTTTTGCACTTGTGATAGTGTTGAAAAACCACTTTTCGCACTTGTGTTAGTGTTGAAAAACCACTTTTCACACTTGTGTTAGTGTTGAAAAACCACTTTTCGCACTTGTGTTAGTGTTGAAAAACCACTTTTCGCACTTGTGTTGGTGCAGGAAACCCCTTTTGCCTTGTATTAGTGTGGAAAAAACACTTTTTGCACTTGTGATAGTGTTGAAAAACCACTTTTCGCACTTGTGTTAGTGTTGAAAAAGCACTTTTCGCACTTGTGTTAGTGTTGAAAAACCACTTTTCGCACTTGTGTTAGTGTTGAAAAAGCACTTTTCGCACTTGTGTTAGTGTTGAAAAACCACTTTTCGCACTTGTGATGGTGCAGGAAACCACTTTTGCACTTGTATTAGTGTGGAAAAAACACCTTTCACACTTGTGTTAGTGTTGAAAAACCACTTTTCGCACTTGTGTTAGTGTTGAAAAACCACTTTTCGCACTTGTGTTGGTGCAGGAAACCACTTTTGCACTTGTATTAGTGTGGAAAAAACACTTTTTGCACTTGTGATAGTGTTGAAAAACCACTTTTCGCACATGTGTTGGTGCAGGAAACCACTTTTGCACTTGTATTAGTGTGGAAAAACCACTTTTCACACTTGTGTTATTGTTGAAAAACCACTTTTTGCACTTGTGTTATTGTTGAAAAACCACTTTTTGCACTTGTGTTGGTGCAGGAAACCACTTTTGCACTTGTATTAGTGTGGAAAAACCACTTTTCACACTTGTGTTATTGTTGAAAAACCACTTTTTGCACTTGTGTTAGTGTTGAAAAACCACTTTTTGCACTTGTGTTGGTGCAGGAAACCACTTTTGCACTTGTATTAGTGTGGAAAAAACACTTTTTGCACTTGTGATAGTGTTGAAAAACCACTTTTCGCACTTGTGTTAGTGTTGAAAAACCACTTTTCGCACTTGTGTTAGTGTTGAAAAACTACTTTTCGCACTTGTGTTAGTGTTGAAAAACCACTTTTCGCACTTGTGTTGGTGCAGGAAACCACTTTTGCACTTGTATTAGTGTGGAAAAACCACTTTTCACACTTGTGTTAGTGTTGAAAAACCACTTTTCGCACTTGTGTTGGTGCAGGAAACCACTTTTGCACTTGTATTAGTGTGGAAAAACCACTTTTCGCACTTGTGTTAGTGTTGAAAGACCACTTTTCGCACTTGTGTTAGTGTTGAAAAACCACTTTTCGCACTTGTGTTGGTGCAGGAAACCACTTTTGCACTTGTATTAGTGTGGAAAAACACTTTTTGCACTTGTATTAGTGTGGAAAAACCACTTTTCGCACTTGTGTTAGTGTTGAAAAACCACTTTTCACACTTGTGTTAGTGTTGAAAAACCACTTTTCGCACTTGTGTTAGTGTTGAAAAACCACTTTTCGCACTTGTGTTGGTGCAGGAAACCACTTTTGCACTTGTATTAGTGTGGAAAAAACACTTTTTGCACTTGTGATAGTGTTTAAAAACCACTTTTCGCACTTGTGTTAGTGTTGAAAAAGCACTTTTCGCACTTGTGTTAGTGTTGAAAAACCACTTTTCACACTTGTGTTGGTGCAGGAAACCACTTTTTGCACTTGTGTTAGTGTTGAAAAACCACTTTTCGCACTTGTGATGGTGCAGGAAACCACTTTTGCACTTGTATTGGTGTGGAAAAAACACTTTTTGCACTTGTGATAGTGTTGAAAAACCACTTTTCGCACTTGTGTTAGTGTTGAAAAAGCACTTTTCGCACTTGTGTTAGTGTTGAAAAACCACTTTTCACACTTGTGTTGGTGCAGGAAACCACTTTTTGCACTTGTGTTAGTGTTGAAAAACCACTTTTCGCACTTGTGATGGTGCAGGAAACCACTTTTGCACTTGTATTAGTGTGGAAAAAACACTTTTCGCACTTGTGTTAGTGTTGAAAAACCACTTTTCGCGCTTGTGTTAGTGTTGAAAAACCACTTTTCGCACTTGTGTTGGTGCAGGAAACCACTTTTGCACTTGTATTAGTGTGGAAAAAACACTTTTTGCACTTGTGATAGTGTTGAAAAACCACTTTTCGCACTTGTGTTAGTGTTGAAAAACCACTTTTCGCACTTGTGTTAGTGTTGAAAAACCACTTTTCACACTTGTGTTGGTGCAGGAAACCACTTTTGCACTTGTATTAGTGTGGAAAAAACACTTTTTGCACTTGTGATAGTGTTGAAAAACCACTTTTCGCACGTGTGTTAGTGTTGAAAAACCACTTTTCGCACTTGTGTTGGTGCAGGAAACCACTTTTGCACTTGTATTAGTGTGGAAAAACCACTTTTCGCACTTGTGTTAGTGTTGAAAAACCACTTTTCACACTTGTGTTGGTGCAGGAAACCACTTTTGCACTTGTATTAGTGTGGAAAAAACACTTTTTGCACTTGTGATAGTGTTGAAAAACCACTTTTCGCACTTGTGTTAGTGTTGAAAAACCACTTTTCGCACTTGTGTTAGTGTTGAAAAACCACTTTTCGCACTTGTGTTTGTGCAGGAAACCACTTTTGCACTTGTATTAGTGTGGAAAAACCACTTTTCACACTTGTGTTAGTGTTGAAAAACCACTTTTCGCACTTGTGTTGGTGCAGGAAACCACTTTTGCACTTGTATTAGTGTGGAAAAACCACTTTTCGCACTTGTGTTAGTGTTGAAAGACCACTTTTCGCACTTGTGTTAGTGTTGAAAAACCACTTTTCGCACTTGTGTTGGTGCAGGAAACCACTTTTGCACTTGTATTCGTGTGGAAAAACACTTTTTGCACTTGTATTAGTGTGGAAAAACCACTTTTCGCACTTGTGTTAGTGTTGAAAAACCACTTTTCACACTTGTGTTAGTGTTGAAAAACCACTTTTCGCACTTGTGTTGGTGCAGGAAACCACTTTTGCACTTGTATTAGTGTGGAAAAACCACTTTTCACACTTGTGTTAGTGTTGAAAAACCACTTTTCGCACTTGTGTTAGTGTTGAAAAAGCACTTTTCGCACTTGTGTTAGTGTTGAAAAACCACTTTTCGCACTTGTGTTAGTGTTGAAAAAGCACTTTTCGCACTTGTGTTAGTGTTGAAAAACCACTTTTCGCACTTGTGATGGTGCAGGAAACCACTTTTGCACTTGTATTAGTGTGGAAAAAACACCTTTCGCACTTGTGTTAGTGTTGAAAAACCACTTTTCGCACTTGTGTTAGTGTTGAAAAACCACTTTTCGCACTTGTGTTGGTGCAGGAAACCACTTTTGCACTTGTATTAGTGTGGAAAAAACACTTTTTGCACTTGTGATAGTGTTGAAAAACCACTTTTCGCACTTGTGTTGGTGCAGGAAACCACTTTTGCACTTGTATTAGTGTGGAAAAACCACTTTTCACACTTGTGTTATTGTTGAAAAACCACTTTTTGCACTTGTGTTAGTGTTGAAAAACCACTTTTTGCACTTGTGTTGGTGCAGGAAACCACTTTTGCACTTGTATTAGTGTGGAAAAAACACTTTTTGCACTTGTGATAGTGTTGAAAAACCACTTTTCGCACTTGTGTTAGTGTTGAAAAACCACTTTTCGCACTTGTGTTAGTGTTGAAAAACTACTTTTCGCACTTGTGTTAGTGTTGAAAAACCACTTTTCGCACTTGTGTTGGTGCAGGAAACCACTTTTGCACTTGTATTAGTGTGGAAAAACCACTTTTCACACTTGTGTTAGTGTTGAAAAACCACTTTTCGCACTTGTGTTGGTGCAGGAAACCACTTTTGCACTTGTATTAGTGTGGAAAAACCACTTTTCGCACTTGTGTTAGTGTTGAAAGACCACTTTTCGCACTTGTGTTAG